>NW_015170899.1:640482-678091 GCF_001447785.1 Gekko japonicus | reverse complement strand
TGAGCAGGGAGGATGAGGATGGATGGATGTATGGATGGATGGATGGATGATGGAGGATGAGGATGAGGATGATGATGAGGAGGAGGAGGAGGAGGAGGAGGATGATGAGGATGATGAGGATGAGGATGATGAGGATGAGGATGATGAGGATGATGAGGAGGATGAGGATGAGGAGAATGAGGATGATGATGATGATGATGATGGAGGAGGAGGAGGAGGAGGAGGAGTTGGTTTTTATAGCCTGCCTTTCTCTACCTGAAGGAGTCTCAGAGCAGCTTACAATCTCCTTCCCTTCCTCTCCCCACAACAGACACCCTGGGAGGTAGGTGGGGTTGAGAGAACTATGAGAGAACCTCTCTTGAGAGAACAGCTCTGAAAGAACTGTGGCTGACCCAAAGTCACCCAGCTGGCTTCATTTGGAGGAGTGGGGAATCAAACCCAGTTCTTCAGGTTAGAGTCCACTGCTCTTAACCACTATACCACACTGGCTCTCCTATCTTACACACTGTCATTGCCTCAGACCCATCAAACCAAGGAATATAGTTCCCATAAGCATTCAGATGTGCATTGACATTTGCTGGATTCCTTGTACGTTCATGTTTCCCATGTCAGGATTTCATGGCAATATAAGGCTTGGTGTACTTAAGCATACAGAGCCCTGACCTGGATGGCCCAGGCTAGCCCAATATTGTCAAATCTTCGAAGCAAAGCAGGTCGGCCCTGGTTAGTGCTTGGATGGGAGACTACTAAGGAAGTCCAGGGTCACTGCGCAGAGGCAGGCAACGGCAAACTACCTCTGAATGTCTCCTGCCTTGGAAACCCTACAGGGTTGCCCTGAGTCAGCCGCAACTTGATAGCCCTTTCCGCCACTACCAAGCAGACAGAAGCAATGGACTTATATGTGATCAGCCTTGCAATGAAGGCTCCCAACTCCCTGGAGGGCTTTTTTGGCCCTGGCCCCTACCTGGCGGAATGAGCTCCCATATGAGATCAGGGCCCTGTGGGACCTTTCACAGTTCCGCATGGCCTGCGAGACGGAGCTCTTCCGCCAGGCTTTTAGTTGAGGCAGCGGGTGTCCACACTCTATCAGGCCTCTCTTCCAGTGGGTCAGAGCCGTTTTATCCTCTGGAACCCAAATTATACTAGACCTCATCTGTTGAGGTGCTGCCTGGAAATATGGTAATAGTAATTTAATCGGTGTGTTTTAATTGTTTTTAACTGCATATTTTTACGATGGAACCCGCCCTGAGCCCGGTATGCGGGGAGGGCGGGATACAAATCTAATAGAGTAAATGAATAAAATGAAAGTTCTGGATGCAGTCACATGCAGCTTTAGATCCAACACAGGTGCAAATGCCTGACGGATCTAAAGGGAGCGATCAGACAGCAACATCTGGGAAGCATCCCACAGTTGTTGGCAGCCTGTGGTACCCCACCACAGAAGCGGAGTTAAAAGACACCGGGGAAAGTCTGGCTCTAATGGGTACTGATGGGCCACGAACGGAATTTCCCCTGTCTGATCACACAAGCACGCTTTCATGCCGTCGGGATGGTCTGATCATGCCATCCTGGCTCGGTGCCGTTTTTCCTGCCTCTTCTCAATATGTGCATCATTGCATACTCCATAGGGGGGGTCTCAGTGCAGAGATGCAATTCCTCGTTTATGCACATGGGAAACAGCAAAAAACAACAACGACTCAGTCGCAGTTGTGTCTGATCACACAGTGACGAGCAAAAAAACAACAACGACTCAGCCGCAGTTGTGTCTGATCACACAGTGACGAGCTGCGCCTGCAGCTACAAAGAGAGGTGTGATCTCACAACTGCATGTCAAATTCCTCCAGAGGGAATAGCCTCGCTTCCCCTCCACTTCAACTGGTGCGCGTGACCGCAGCCCCTGTCTCCTTAACAGAGCCTTAACGCGATGTTATTAACAAGGGGACATTATTTGCCTCCATGCCATAAAAAAAAAACTTCAACCACTCACTTCTACACATTAACCCTCTATGAAACAGGACTTTTTTCCCTCCTGGCTTGTCGGCAGTCCTACTTGCAATGCAACATGGTCTTTGTGATGCAAACAAGAATGCAGTGGATTTAAAGTGTATGAAGAATATAGTCGTATTAACATTTTGCCCTCCCTCCTGTTTGGTAAATTATCTCGTTGAAAGTAAAAGCTTGAGTAATTTAATATTAATCCCAAACTAGCAAACTTTTTGGTTTTAAATAAACGTGCAGAATGGGTAGCAGCAAGACGCAAGTGTTGGTAGCAAAAGAAATGAAACTGCAGTGGGATTGTCCTTGCAGTTGCATCACCTCATTTGTGACCACCTGCGAGCGGCAGCTAGAATAATGGAAAGTGCATGTCAAGTGGGTTCAGGTGCACTGAAAATTGCCACCCCAAAAGCTCTAAATGGAGTAACTCCCCATGCCCTACAAAATGGCTGGTAATTTACATATAAATGGGAATAACTTTAAAAAGAAGGCTACTGTACAGGCGATGGTATAAAACAGTATCATGCAATTATTTTGGCTTCCCCTTCGAAAAAGCTTTTTCTTTAAAAAAAATAGAAATAGAAACCCTCAGAGAACATTGCTCTCATTATTACTGGGCCACTTTTTGTGATTTAATGTGTTGCACGTGGCCGGAAGGCTTCCTGGGTTTGTGAGATCTGCAGACATGGAGGAGGTATAGGCCCATTGTTAAATATGCTGCATGTCATTTTCCTTTGCAAAGTGTTTAACTTTGGAGCTATGTCATGGATCATAGTCCAGACAAATAGACTCTTAGATAGGCATGGCTGTTGTGTTGGCTGTGCATCTCTTGCGCCATTCTTATGCATACAAATATCTGGGTTGCATTTTTAGAAAGCAGTATTTGATATGCAGTGTGAACTTGAAGAAAAGACGTTCTGTTGGAAACAGGCCTGTATTCTTTGAAGCAACATTAAAATAAGTGTGTGTGTGGGGGTGGGGGGACACAACACCCAAACTTGTAATTTTTTCTCTTCTTGAGAATCCCAAGCCTAAAACGGACCTAATCTTTCTCAACTACTCCTTTAATAATCTGAATCTAATTCTGTTGACTTTTCCTGACCAAGTTTTAAGACTGCGATCACACACACTGAATAATCCTCTTTCAATGCACTTTCAATGCACTTTCCACCTGGATCTTGCCAGTTCACATGGTAAAATCCAGTTGGAAAGTGGACTGAAAGTGGATTAAAAGTGAATTATTTAGTGTGTGTGACCACAGCCTAATTAATAGTAGCAATACTGATACTGAGATTTTGGATGAAGGTTATGTCTTTACAACATCTACTTTCCCCCCACAGGTTCACCAACCCCCCGAAGCTGCCATTTTCTGCACGGCGACTGCTCTCGGTAGTCTGAAGATCAGTTATGATCTGGGAGATCTGTAGGCCCCGCCTGCAAGTTGGCAACCTTATGTGTTCATTCACATCCTTCAATGTTACTGGCAATTTGTTGGATGGAAAAGGTGGCTGGAGTCCCCCCCAAAGCTAGTGAAAAAAGCTACAGTAACCCAGGGATGGTTTCGGGACTGCGTGGGTCCTGAGTGAAGGAGGAGGAGGGGAGGAGGAGGAGATTGGATTTATACCCCACCTTTCAATACCCAAAGGAGTCTCAGAACAGTTTAAAATCTCCTTTCCCTTCCCCTCCCTACAACAGACACCCTGTGAAGTAGGTGGGGCTGAGAGAGCTCTCAAGAACTGCCCTTGAGAGAATAGCTCCAAAAGGACTTGTGACTGACCCACGGTCACACCAGCAGCTACATGTGGAGGAGTGGGGAATCAAACTCTGTTCTCCCAGATAAGAGTCTGCACCAATGTTCCCTCTAAGCTGAGTTAGTGTGAGCTAGCTCAGTTTTTTAGCCTCCAGCTCACACATTTTTGTCTTAGCTCAGGAAGGATGGCTCCAGAGCAAACTGACTTATGCAGTAGCAAAATTGCTTGCTCACAACTTTAATGCCAGTAGCTCACAAAGTAGAGTTTTTGCTCATAAGACTCCACAGCTTAGAAGGGAGCATTGGTCTGCACTCCTAACCACTACAACAAACTGGCTCCTAACTTTAAAAAAAAAATGATTGATTGACGTCAAGAAATAAACTTTAATGAGCAGTTGTTTGGGCTACGAAAATGAAGCCAGTGGTCAAAGTTTCTCAGTACAGTGTCTGCGGTCACACGCACGACATAATTCACTTTCAATCCATGTCGGATGGACTTTCCAACTGGATTTTGTGTGAACTGGCAAAATGCAATTGGAAAGTGGATTGAGAGTGGGTTATTTAGTGTGGGTGAATGGGAAGGGAGCCAATCGCAACATGCAGTGAACAGTAGTGGATCAAACTGGCATGAGCTGAATAGCAGAAGTCACTTTTAAAAGGAAGGGGGCAAGAGCTACTAACTAAAAGGGCAGTTGATGGGAGAAACAGGAGTTCTGCTTTTGGGGCTGCCAACTCCAAGTTAGGAAAATGCTTGAGATTTGGGGGTGGAGCTTAGGAAGGGCAGGGGTTGGGGAGGGGAGGGAACTCAGCTGGGATATGATTCCATAGAGTCTACCTTCTAAAGCTGCCCTTTTCGGGAAGAACTACAGGTCCCACCCAGAGACTGGGAACCCGAATACTAAACACCCTAAGAACTCGAACTCAGAACCAGCAGCTAGCAGCTCCACTGACTTGCTCTGTGAGCCATGGGTGGTGCTTACGGTTGCCAGCTCCTGCTTGTGAAATGTTTGGGGATTTTGGATCTGGGGAGGGGAGGGATGCCAGCAGGGTATATTGCCTTAGAGTGCACCTTTCAAAACAGCCATTTTTCCACAAGGAAAGTGATATCTGTCATCTGGAGACCGGTTGCAATTCCAGAAGATCTCCAGGCCACACCTAGAGGTTGGCAACCCTACTCCCCCCCAAAAAAAATCCCTGAAAATGAAATTTTAAGAAGTAGTTCCACAGGACCCTGAGCATGGCATAAGAACACTGGAAGAGTCTTTCCGGATCAGAGTCATCTAGCATCTGGTTTCACAAGGCAGTTACTGACCGATTTCACAAAAGAGCTGCGCCGCAGTCGCGCCTCCCTTTGCCCCGCTTCTATGGGTCAATTCCCCACTTGAAGCCGCACGGCCGCATTTTGACCCGAGGCTTCCCCCGATTTTCCCTGCGGTTTCGTGATCCTAAAAAAACAGGATCACAAAACCAGGGGGGAAATCGGGCGAAGCCGCGGGTCAAAATGCAGCCGCGCGGCTTCGAGTGGGAAATCGACCAATAGCAGCGGGGCAAAGGGAGGCGCACCCGCGGCGCGGCTCTTGTGTGAAATCGGTCACTGAGTTGCCTTGCAGGGCCAACGAAACAAGGCCCCGAGGCCCAGGCCTTCCCTGACCTTGCCTCCTAGCACTGGGTTTCAGAGGTCTCCTCCTCCTGAATACAGAGCAGCAGCATATTCCTCTTCGGAAGCCAACAAGGCATGTGGCAGCCTTAGTAAGTATTTCCTCAAAAGTAAATCTCATTCAGCAATGACTGAAAATCCTGAAGGGCCAAAAAGGAGAAGCCACCAGCCAGATCCCTCCTTTTCTGGCTCCCGTGTGCATGGACCGTGCTTAGGGAAATAACCAGTTCAGTTCAGCAAGCAGCCTTAAACAGGGGTGGCTCATGAGGCATGAAGCTCATCGGGTGACCCTGGGGCTGTCACTGTGGCGGAGTTTATCCATCAGTCAGCCCACATGCAATCAACTCGGGGAGTGGACAAGGCCGTCTGCTTGCAGCCCAGCGGAGATCCTGTGCGGACAAAAAAAATGGTGTGAACTGCAGCTTTCCCTTCTATTCATACAGCAACAACTGCTGGAAAAAAAGTATGGCCGGGACTAGAGGCAAGAATTATAGCTTGCAACAGTTCAAACAATTGTTCTCAAGAGAGATTCTCACTTGCCCACAAGTCCGTCTGCAGCCCTGTGTGATGCTGTGGGGACCATGAAACACGTGAACCAGACCCTAGGGCTTAGAGAGCCAGCTTGGTGTAGTGGTTAAGAGCGCAGGCTCTAATCTGGGAGAACCGGGTTTGATTCCCCACTACATGCAGCTGCTGGGTGACTTTGGGCAAGCCACAGTTCTCTCAGAGCTGTTCTCTCATGGGCAGTTCTTGAAAGTACTTTCTCAGCCCCACCCACTTCACACAGTTATCTGTTGTGGGGAGGAGAAGGGAAAAGAGTAGGAGATTGTAAGCCGCTCAGACTCCTTCGGGTAGTGAAGGGCAGGGTATAAATCCTCCTCCTCCTCCTTCCTTACATTTTTTTGTAAAGTTGTTCTGTAAAGTATGCCATTTTGTGCCACTTGCCCTCGCTCCCCATGCAGTCAGGAGAAAGTGCCATCCCACTTACGACCTGTCCTTTCACAAATGACGACAAATGCCAACAGACTCTGTACTACCGAGGAAGTTGGCAAAATTTGGTTGGACTTTCCATGTCTTGCCTTTGTAGAATTCATGTCGATACAGAGTCATTCCATTAAACAACCTGTTGGGCACTGATCGTACACAAAGAATAAAGAAGTAGCGGTTTGCTACCAGAGGTTACAGCCCCGACCATTTTCACTAGCTTACAAGTTTTCCTTCCTTCCAGGTCAGGCGGAGTCATTGCATTAATCAACCTGTTGGGCACTGATCGTACACAATGAATAAAGAAGTAGCAGTTTGCTACCAGAGTTTACAGCCCCGACCATTTTCACTAGCTTTACAAGTTTTCCTTCCTTCCAGGTCAGGTTCATGCCTCCCAGGTGCTGGTAACCCCTGTGGGAGAAAATAATCACCCTGTCCCTTTAGAGGAAAGTCATTGACCTCTGTGCCATGAACAGAGGTCATTTCGGGGGGGATCGCGGGGGATCACAGTTCCCCCGGGTGAGGTGCAGGGGGTGGGGCAATGCTAATGAGTTATGCTAATGAGTTCCCCTAGCTCTTTTTCTACAAAATGACCCCTGGTGAAAAACTTTATCTGCCTATTTCCACACACTGTGCCGCTGAAATCAGACATTTTCTCTCCAGGCTAGTTGGCCACCCTCTGGGGGTAGAAAGTGCTGTCAAGTTGTACCTGACTTAGGGTGACCTCTGAAGGGTTTTCAAGGCAAGAGGCATTCAGAGCTGATTTGCCATCACCTGCCTCCGTTGAGTGACCCTGGCCTTCTTTGGTGGTCTCCTGTCCAAATACTAACCAGGGCCACCCTCCTTAGCTTCCAAGGTCTGACAAGATCGGGCTAGCCTGGGCCATCCAGTTCAGGGCTTCAGCAGTACGTGGACAGAGAACTGCCAGAAGTACAAGCTGGGTTTCGAAGAGGAAGAGGAACTAGAGATCAAATTGCCAACATTTTCTGGATTATGGAGAAAGCAAGGAAGTACCAGAAAAACATCTACTTCTGCTTCATTGACTACGCTAAAGCCTTTGACTGTGTGGGTCACAACAAACTGCGGCGAGTCTTTTAAGAGATGGGAGTACCAGAGCACCTCACATGTCTCCTGAGAAACCTGTATAAGGGCCAAGAAGCAACAGTTAGAACCGGATATGGAACAACTGATTGGTTTAGCATAGGAAAAGGAGTACAACAAGGATATATATTGTCACCTTGCTTATTTAATATATATGCAGAGTACTACATGTGAAATGTCGGCCTGGATGAATCACAAGCCGGAATTAAGACTGCCGGGAAAAACATCAACAACCTCAGGTATGAAGACGATACCTCTCTAATGGCAGAAAGTGAAGAGTACCTAAAAAGCCTCTTGTTCAGAGTGAAAGAGGAGAGCACAAAAGTTGGCTTGAAACTCAACATCAAAAAAACAAAGATCATGGCATCCAGCCCCATCACTCCTTGGCAAATAGAAGGGGAAGTCATGGAAGCAGTGACAGACTTCACGTTCCTGGGATCCAAGATCACTGCAGATGGTGACTGCAGTCATGAAATTAAAAGACGCCTGCTCCTTGGGAGGAAAGCTATGGCAAACCTAAACAGCATAATAATAAGTAGAGACACCACCCTGCCAACAAAAAGCAGGAAAAATCCTGCCCCCCTCAGGGGAATGGCAACCCTGGTCCATCTGTCCTGTGGAGTGGTTTCAGATGTTGTATGACAGTAGCAGGCAAATGACAATAGTAGGCGTGAATGGATTAGGTGTGATATGCAGAGGGATAATAGGCATGGAGAAATCAACATTGGTAAAGAGACAAAAAACCTAGGTCTTGATTCAGTCCATGTCATAATAAGCCTGTTTGGCTTCCCCTTTTTTTTATATATCTATAATTTTTTTATTGCTTTTATACTACACACTACATAGAAACAAGGGGTGGGTAAACACTAACAGACTACAGGTGATAGGACAGCATTACTAAAAGAAAGGCTAATAGGAGTTATATATATTGCCGGTAATAAATGCTTATTCAAGTTCTCATATTAAGTCATACATGAGTAAAGCTTCTTTTCAGTTTATAACAGTAAGTATTTGCACTAAGCAAGTAAGCAAAATAATTATCTCTTCAAGTGCTTATGTCTCAATTACATTCTCTTCTTGTTTCTTCTTCTTTTTATTTTTATCAAAGTCAGTCTTGCCTTTGGGTGTTTTGGGTGCAGCTTCTCCTAGAAATGTAAAATTTCCAGAAATTTTGAAGCTCGGAAAAAAACCCGTTTTTTTCAGAAAAAATGGAAATTTTTGGAAAAATTGGAAAAAATGCTAGGGACTTCTTTTTTCTTTTCCAGATTGAAAGTCATTCTGTTATATAACATAAAATATGTTTTGCTTTATCAACAGAGTCAATCTTTTCTTTTAAATCTTTGTACTTGAATGTTAATCCTTCCGGCAAAAGCCATCTGTAGCTTATTGATTTCTTTTGTAGAAATGTAGTTAAATCTTTGTAACATCTTCGCTTCTTTCTGATTTCAAATAATACTTCCTTTAGAACTCTTATTTCCGACTCTTTAATCTTCAAGATGTTTGCATTGGTAGCTTTGAGAACTACGTCTCTTATAGACCTTTTCGAGAATCTGACTATTAATTTCCCCAGGCAGGTTTCTCTTGTCTATGTATTCAGGGTATGATCTATAGACCACATCCAGATTGCTTAATAACTCTTCACATTTCGTACCTGTCATTGGGGCTAATGCTTGAGTCAAGATTTCTTTGAGATTCTCACTGCTTTGTTCTGGAACATCTTGAAACCTCAGCACATAAGCTGATTTTTCTGCTTGAAGCCTAAGGATTTATTCTTTATCAGAGGTTCTTTCTTTTTGTAATCAGTCCATTTTTAAATCAAGTACAGATGTTTTAAAATCAACCTTTTTGACTGCATTAGAGTTCTTTACCATCTGTTTTTTGAGTGTTTCAAAATTTTGGTTGAGACTCATCATTTGGTCCAGTTGGGGTTGCAGTGCTACAGCTAATGTGGCTGAGAAGTCTGTACTGGCTTCCGGTTTTGCTCCTGGAGATGACGTTTTGCCAGCACCTGAAGGAAGCTTCCCCAGTGCCATTTTTTCCTGTCGCCTCATTGTTTTCTTTCCCCGGGAAGTTTGTAAAAGTTCTTAAGAGGGATTATTGTTGTTCGCTTTGCGTGGCAATGCACTTGCTCATTCAAATAATGTTTTTCCAGACTATTTTCCCCATTCTGGTATGGCTTTAAATTATAGTTTCGTTTTTGTTGGGGGGGGGGATATTGCTCCCTTCCCTATCGCTTGTGGGGTGTGTGTGTCGGAGCCCATTTAAAAGTTCATGCGCTTGATGCAAATTCACTCATGTTTCTTCCGGTATCGTTAAATTGCCGAGATACCTTGCATTTTCGCTAAAACTCTTGAATGCTTCACCGGTGTGCGCCTCTAGGTACCATGATGGTGCTGTGGCAATAGGACCTTGGGGGCAAAGTGTGCCTCAATCCCTTGACATTGCTCCTCAGGAGCAGAACTACTCAAGCCCCATGGCTGAGGGATCCTCTATAGGGACCCCAGGGGGGAACCGGCACAGCTGGATCCCCTCCTAGCCACCATGGAACAGGCCACACCGTACAGAGCTCGCCAGTGCGCGCCTGCTAGGCGAGGAGCCGAAACTGGATAAAAGCAGCCTGTTTGGCTTCCTATATGAGACTTCAAAAAGAAGATAATTGCTGAACCCCTGGTGAGACACAATGAATTTAGTGGGCTTTTGGTGGGTCATGAGTTTTGGTGCCTGTATTTCTGATTTGGTGGGTCACAACTTTTGGTGCCTGTTGTTCGCTTTCTTCTACGATTTCAGGATGCACATGCAATAGAAATTTTGCAGCTAAATTACTGCAGGAAGCACTCCCGCTATCCCTGGAGGGTTTATATTTCTCCAACTATAGTTTGCTGTTAAATACAATCAAGCAGCTTCTAGACAATCCCAGCAGCAGTTCCCGGCAACGCAGGGAGAAAAGCATCAAAGGGAGATTGCGGGCAGCTCTGAGATTCAAGGTAACAATGCCTATCCTTTGAGACAGAAATAGTTGACTAGAAAGCATCCTTTTTCCATGTAGCACCCATATCCCCTTCCTGGCTGCTTTGGAAAAGAAAAGCCAGTACAAGCAAGGAGTAATTCTTTGGTGTACCCCGTGCAAGGATTCTCAAGTATAGCAACAGGCCATGAATAGCATCCTGTGTGTCAGAATTTCTGTTATCAAAACAGTGGGAATTTCTGTCCCTTTTGACATTGATGATGTTCCATGGACAGGTCTCAGTTCTCCTTGGGAAACAGCTGGCTATCATTGCCCATACTAGCTAACAGTAAAGGTAAAGGTTCCCTTGCTCGAAAGCCAGTCGAATCCGACTCTAGGGTTGCGGTGCTCATCTCCGTTTCAAAGCCGAAGAGCCAGCGCTGTCCGTAGACGTTTCCGTGGTCATGTGGCCGGCATGACTAAACACCAAGGCGCACGGAACTCTGTTACCTTCCCACCGAAGTGGTCCCTATTTATCTACTTGCAATTTCTTGCTTTCGAACTGCTAGGTTGGCAGGAGCTGGAACTAGAGACAGGAGCTCACCCTGTCTTGCGGCACCCGGGTCTTGAACCGCTGAACTACTGACCTTCCACAGCCTGCAGTTCAGCGTCTTAACCACTTGAGCCACCGCACCTAACAACGCAGGCCTAAACAGAGTTGCACCCTTGCAACTCCACAGACTTTGGTGGAGTTAGGAAGGTGGAATTCTCTCTAGGTTTGCCCTGCAACTCGGTCAGCCATCTATCCATTGAGGTTGCGGAAGTATGTCATCAGATAGTTAGCACCAGTGTTCCCTCTAAGCTGAGTTAGTGTGAGCTAGCTCACAGTTTCTTAGCCCCTGGCTCACACATTTTTGTCTTAGCTCAGGAAGGATGGCTCCAGAGCAAACTCATTTATGCTGTAGCCAAATCACTCGCTCACAATTTTAATGCCAGTAGCTCACAAGGTAGAATTTTTGCTCACAAGACTCCACAGCTTAGAGGGAACATTGGTTAGCACAGTATAGTTTGGTGTAGTGGTTAAGAGCAGCAGACTCTAATCTGCAGAACTGGGTTTGATTCCCCACTCCTCCACATGCAGCTGCTGGGTGACCACAGTTACCTCAGAGCTGTTTCCTCAAGAGCAGTCCTTGAAAGAGCTCTCTCAGCCCCACCTACTTCATAGGGTTTTGGGGGGGAGGAAGGAAAAGAGATTGTAAACCACTCTGAGACTCTGAGTGAAGGGTGGATTATAACTCCAATTCCTCCTCTTTTTCTTCTTCACCGTCACCATTGTTGTCTTCGTTTGTGTGTGTGTGTGTTTATTCTGGTGTAGTGGTTAAGTGTGCAGACTCTAATCTGGGAGAACCGGGTTTGTTTCCCCACTCCTCCACTTGCAGCTGCTGGATGACCTTGGCCAAGCCTGTAGGGTGGTTGGAATTCTTGGAGATCTCCAGGTGGAGGTTGGCAACCCTACACACATCCCCCTTGTGAGACCCAGTTCAGGGGGGGGGATCCTGTACCCTTCAACAAGTCGACTGAATTCCTTACCTGAATTCTCATAAAAGCACTGCAGGCTTTCCAGAAAGCCCAGAGCTTCAGAGAATATCTTCTGGATCTGCTTTGTCAGACTGCACTTGGGGAACTGTCTATTGGTTAAAAGTGTTTCCTTGGCAAAATCTCCCTTCAGAGAGCCAGTTTGGTGTATTGGTTAAGTGCGCAGACTCTGATCTGGGAGAACCGGGTTTGATTCCCCACTCCTCCACTTGCAGCTGCTCCCGAAATGGCCTCTGGCCATAGTTCTGTCAGAGCTGTCCTTGAAAGGGCAGTTTCTGTCAGAGCTCTCTCAGCCCCACCTACCTCACAGGGTGTCTGTTGTGGGGAGGGGGAGGTAAAGGAGTTTGTAAGCCGCTCTGAGACTCGGAGTGAAGGGCGGGGTATAAATCCAATCTTGTCTTCATCTTCTTCGTTGTCTTCTTCTTCATCGTCATCGCCTTCTTCTCCTCCTCCTCCTTTTACCAGTCAGCACTTAATGGTTGGCCTTGACAGGTAAAATAGCACATATGTGTTTGTCACTTTTTGGGGTTCAAATGAAATAGTGACTTCCATGTGTGAAATATCCTGACCTGGATGGCCCAGGGTAGCCCATCTTGGATATTGTAACCCTGCATGCAAGAGGATCTGGGAGGGAAATGGTTAAGAGATTTTTCTCACTCAGGTACACTTGACCGTTTGCCATATCCTCTCATCTGTTAGATGTTGAGCTGCTTTCGCCATTGCTTGCCTTCTGTTTTATCTTTATAGGACTTCTCTCTCTTACCTGGGCTTGGAACTGTAGTAAGTTAAACTTTTGGAGTTAATCCATTCACAATAAGTTAAATATACCTACATGAACGTGTCATGTAAGATGTGCTTCTATCTTTGCAAGTAAAATTTCTTTATCTTGTTCCCACTGGAGACATACCATCGTTGTAATTTGTTAGAACAGAAATTTTCCCTTTAACTGGGAAACGTGGAGGATCGAGGATGCTTCTGTACTTCCAAGGCTTCTGTACTTCCACTTGAGTTATTTTACATTTAACCGAATAGCCCAGTCTCATCAGATCTTGGAAGCTAAGCAGGGTTGGCCCTGGTCAGTGTTTGGATGGGTAGTTCAGGGTTGCTTAGCAGTTGCAGGTGATGGCAAACCACTTGTGAAAATTTCTTGCCTTGAAAACCCTATGGGGTCATCATAAATTGGCCGCACCTTGATGTTAAAAAAAAAAATTGTGAGACATCACAATACATTCTTACCGCCCTGTTTTGCCAAGGGAGGCAGTTTCTGCATTTGTCTCTGTGGGTGCGGTCACACTGACCTCTTTCCGCGCTGTTGTTCCCGCTGTCATTTTATCCACGACATTTTGTATCGGGTGAAGACGGTCACACGGTCCCTCTCTCAATTGCTTTAATTGCACGAACCACTGATCAGACAGCCCCTTGTGACAGTGTGGGAATTTTTTTTTTAAAAAAAAATCAATTGCGCATGCGCTTTTGCACCTTTTTGTTGTAGTTGTTGTTCAGTCGCACAGTTGAGTCCGACTCTTTGCGACCCCATGGACCAGGTCACGCCAGGCCTTCCGGTCTTCCACCATCCTCTGAAGTTTGCTCAACTTCATGTTCGTTGCATCTATGACACTGTCTAACCATCTCATCCTTTGCCGTCCCCTTCTTCTTTGACCTTCAGTCTTTCCCAGCATCAGGGTCTTCTCCAGTGAGTGCTCCCTTCTCATTTGGTGGCCAAAGTATTTGAGCTTCAGTTTCATTATCTGGCCTTGGACAAATCACCGCTTCTATTGTACTCCCTCCACTAGCCGTAGTGCAGCAGAGAATCACTCCTTTCCGCCATTGCCGCATCCATCGTGTTCTGTTCAATATGGAACCTCAAACCAGTCTTTGGACACTCCTTCTGATAGGCATCAGGACACTGATCACGGTCATGGAAGAAGAAGAAGAAGAAGAAGAAGAAGAAGAAGAAGAAGAAGAAGAAGAAACAACAGTATCCCACTCAAGGAGGAGGAGGGCTTTTTTTGCACATGCGCAAAACAGGGGTTGGCCAAAAAGAAAAGAAAGCGTGGTCATGGCGATATGCAGTCCAGAAAGTACTTGTTCCGGCCAGTGCCAGAAAATGTGGCAGAGAACCGCGAAAATTGCTGGACTAACATGTTCCGCTCTGACATGGTTCAGGCATTGACCCCTGCAGAAACTGCCTTTACCACTAGGATTCAGGAAGGGTAATGCCTAGTACCAAGTAAATTTGCCAAATATGGCTGATCCTTCCACCCTTTTTGAGAAGGATGGAAAGATACAGGGCAGATCACATGTACATTGATCACCTAATCATTCACATGGTGTTGTGTGCACTTACTCCTAATATCTGATACTAACTCCCAGCATGGAAAGAACATTCCTGCATGAAAACAAAATTGTCTGAACTGTCCTCTGTAGGGTTGCCAGGTGCTTTACCTTCTGCCAGCCGGGGGGGGGGGGGGCTCCATGCTGCTTCTCAGGATGTTCTGGCATGCTATGGTCACCATAGCGTTTTTAGCCAAATGTAGAGCATCCTGTCATCACACTGGGCACACTGGCCGGCGGTGGATTGAGGGCCCCCAAATTGGGGGGGAACCCTGTCACCATCGGGGGGGGGGATGGAAACCCAAGTCCTCTGTGTTGGACCTAAATGTTGCATAACTGTATATATGAATTGACTCTATAGCAAAACTTTGTTTGAGGATATATGGAAGTTCTTATGCAGAGTCTAGTCCAGTGATGGCGAACCGAGTGCCCAAACTGCAACCCAAACCCCACTTATTTATCGCAAAGTGCCAACACGGCAATTTAACCTGAATACTGAGGTTTTGCTTTAGAAAAAACAACTCATACATTAACTTAATATGATCCAAACAAGCAAACCAAAATGCTTTCATTTACTTAAAATTATTTGGCAGAGAATTTGACACTTTAATGATGGTCTGGGCCTGGCTGGGGCGATGGCACGCGTGCCCACAGAGAGGGCTCTGAGTGCCACCTCTGGCACCCGTGCCATAGGTTCGCCACCACTGGTCTAGTCTATGATAATTCATCTATACATGTATCAAGTACTAAAGGTGCACATGTGAGACAGGCAAGTTGCAATGAGATGTCAAGCCATGCATATAACCATGTTGACTTATGTTGTGTTACGATCTGATGCAGACGAACATGTGTGGTATTGTTTAGAGCTGATTCTGTTGTGCTTGAGTTCTGTTCAGATTTGCAGTCTTCGTGTTTTGTTGTGTTTCAGTAGGCTTTATTTGCATTCCATCTGTAGAGAGTATCTTCTTTGTTGAAAGATATGGCTGTAATTATTTCACTAATTGTGATGTTTTACAATCACTGCTGAACAGGAAGACCAAGGGAGACCTGCTTGTAAGCATAAATTGATCGCAACGAGCGAAATGGTTCACTTGAGTGCATTACAAATGTGCTGAGTGGTGTATCAGGGACTCTTTGTAAAACAGTTCACATGGTTAGTTTGGAGCCGGAGAGATTAAGAAATAGAGGGAAGAAGGGAACGCTCAGTGTTTAAAAGAAGAAGATTAGAACAAATAAGACAATGATGCATAACTATTAGAAATCCAATGCAGAATAAATCTGAAGAGAGCACTTAGTGAAATATGAGGTTTCCTAAACTACATTTTTTGGTTCACTGAAATCGCTTATGTCCTGTGACCTAAGAAAGAGATTACATTTTCTGAATTATTTTATCTGTAAACAAAAGTGTGTGAAATATGGTTTGTAGAAATAAAAGAAGGAGAGTTCACAGTGCATATAAAAAAAAAATCTTATATCAGTGTGAACATCGAGCTGGAAAATTGGACTCCATCATATCCCATATTTCTTTTCTGTCTCAGGCAATGTCTTTTTCAAAATAAAAACAACACATTTTTTTCCTCTCTCTTTGTGGGTTTCTTTATATCAGTGAAGATAACAATCAGAAATTCACCACAGAAGACATACATAAATGCTTGGTGCTGGGGGGGGGGCAACAGTGGGGGAGGGCTTCTAATGTCCTGGCCCCACTGGTGGACCTCCTGATGGCACCTGGTATTTCTGGCCACTGTGTGATACAGAGTGTTGGACTGGATGGGCCTTTGGCCTGATCCAGCATTGGCTTCTCTTATGTTCTTATTAGCAGTCCCTTACACACACAAAAAGTGCTGTGGATCAAATCATTCTTTTCCAAATTAATTTTAGTTATTTCAGTGTATTCCACACTCTATCCTTTAGACTCACAGAACCTTACTTTTTCTGTTGCCGTTGCAAAATTCAGTGTGACATAGCAATTCTATAAACAGCAAACATGTAGGAAACACCTGCTGCTAAAACAACCCTAGGTTATTTTAAAATAATTCCCCATTTACATCCCTGCCTTAATTTAAACACAAGTCTTCTGTGATGATGCTTGGAGCTTATTCATGCACCACCAAGAAACAAATGAAGGGTATTCCAGTAACTCACATAGGCCCCCGCCACACGGGGAAAAAGAATGGCCAAAGTGCGGCTTTTTAAAGCCGTACCAAAAGAGACACGCGGCAGCGGGATCAGATAGATCCGCTGAGCCTCCGTGCAGTTGCTCCCCGGCAGGATCAGATGCCGGGGAAAGCCACTGCAGGGAGAGCGAGGCAGCCAAACTGTGCATGTGTGCACGTGCGCAGTTCGGCTGGGAGCCTCGATTGCTCCTGCAGACAGGCGCGCCGGCGATCTCACGGTCGCACTCGCTGCGCCGTTCCAGGTTGATGCTACCTTTTACTTGGGGGGGGGGGGTTTGCAGCGAGTTTTAGGACGGAAGGGACGGATCGGGGATGGGTGCACGCCGATTCCCAGATGTTGCGGTGTGCTCGCGCCCGTTTGCTGCGCCCTCGATCCGTCCCTCTTCCGGCCCAAAACCTCCCGTGTGACCGGGGCCATAGACTTTTTCCCCTATTCCCAATTTTGTGTGCAAAGGGTGAACTCTATGGCATTATACCACACTGAAGTCCTTCTCCTCCCCAAACTCTGCCCTCAGCAGGCCCGTAGCTAGGACCTTTCTAGTGGGGGGGCCCTAGGGAAAGTGGGAATGCCGGAGGGTGTGCGCGTGCGCGCAAAGCACGCGTGCGCCGCACACACATACCCGCACAGGGCTTGAGGGAAGTTTCGCAGGCAGGTTTGCGGGAAGTTGCAAAAGCACGTGTGTGTGTGCCGATTAGAATAAGAAAGAGCCACCGGTTGGCTCAGCTGGCACCCAGAGAAGCCAGATGATAGATAAGCGGCTCGGTGGTCCCCCCCCTCTTCTCCATCTCTCCACCACCCTTCAGATCGCAGATCATCTGCTCAGGCCCTCTCACCTCTCATTTCCATCACAAAGCCGGTGTGTTTACCTGGGATCCCAGGACCGGCGGGTCATGCTTTTGTCTCCAAATCAGATGGCTGCAACCAGCTGCTCTCCACGGCCCGTTCCCTCTGCAAATCTGACCGTGGCCCCTGCTGCACGGTCTTCGGCATGGATTGGAAACATAGGGGAAAGACCTGGGGATTGGGTGGGGGGGACTTTCCCCGCCCCTCGCTTTCTCTGCCTTGATGTCTCCCATCGGCCACGGAGCCCTGGGGCCTAGCAGGCCTTCAGGAGCAGACAGAGGAGGAGCGGCTGTAACCCCGCCTTGCTGGGAGGGGCAGAGCCGGAGCAGCAGATCGGAGGTCGAACTTCCCTTGAGTGCCTCCGACCTCCGAGGAGGGGGGAGGGGAGGGGGAAAGGCCTGCTGTGATCTGGTCCATGGGGTCGCTATGCGACTGAACAAAAAAAAAAAAGAACTACATGGAAACTTTGGAAAGCATAAGCACATGTGAGACCAGCGGCCCCTGAAGTCCCACACAGCGCTGCCAGCTCCCGCGTGAATGGAGTCGCGTTGAGCGCTGCAATGAGAAGCAAGGCGGGGGGGTGTTAGGAAGCGCCGGCCGCCCTCGGACTAAAAGCGCCGCTCTGTAGGGGGAGAGGCTCGGAGGGACCACGCCATCTGGGCTTGCTGCCAGCGCCGAGTCCCGCCCCGTCTGGGAAGCGGCGGGCCCCTTGCTCCTGCGGGCCTTTCCCGGAACCAAGGCGCTTCTCTCCGATGGGGCGCGGGAGGCGGCTGCACACAGCCGAGCCAGCCCTGCCGGTGGTGGATGGGGATCTCGCCTAGCCTGTCTTGCGCCCGTCGGAAGGACATCGTCGCGTCGGTCTCTTCCAGGCAGGCCGGCCGGCCAGCCGCCTCTCCTTCCCACGAGGCCATGGGGGGGAGCAGAGTATGAGGGAGGGGGGCCGCAAAACCCGTGGGGTGGCCCCGGCCCCCAGGGCCCCACGCAGGCTACGGGCCTGTCCACTACCCAAATCTCCAGGTATTTCCCAGCCTGGAGCTGGTAACCCTAACCCCATAGGGTTTTCAAGCCAAGAAACAAAGAGAGGTGGTTTTTGCCATTGCCTGCCTCTGTGTAGCAACCCTGAACTTCCTTGGTAGTCTCCCATCCAAGTACTAACCACGGTCATCCCTGCTTAGCTTCCAAGATCTGATGAGATCAGCCTAGCCTGCACCAGACAGGTTAGGGCAAACTTAAACTAGCTCAATCAAAAAATAAACTCCTCATTTCTTATGGGAACACGACTCACTCCTTAGTCCTTTAGATGTAAAAAACAGCAATAGTGTACATTGTCTTATCAAAATAAAAGAAAACCATGGTAAAAATCCTTGAAGTCAGTAATGCACGAGGCAGTGAGTGTACCATAAAGCATCTTGTTCAAAAATGCAGAAAGCGGAACAGCTAGTTCAACTTCTGCCACGACTTTCTGATAGCACACAAAGCTGTCCTGACGTGCTTTCCTAGAGGGACACTTGCAAGAGGCCCCTACCTGCATGTCCTTGCTGTATCTAGTTGGCCCTTAAATGCTCACTATCAAGAGATTGTCTTCGGCCATTAGACATAGTGGAATGGGATCTCTGAAGGACTCCATCTCCCAACAGCCCTGACTCTGACCTAGCAACAGTTGCCATTTCCTGAGGGGAGGAGAGAGAAGGGAGAGAGGGAGAAAGAGAAGGAAATGTGAAACACGAGGTCTGAAAGAGGAGTACAGCCGGGAACAGGCCTGTGTGCGCTGGGAGGACTAGAGCAGGAGCTGAAGACGTTGAAGGAAATAATTCGTGGAGAAGCTCTGATTTGTGGCAGTAAAAACATAAACGAAAAGATGGTATGACATAAACGAAAAGATGGTATGACATCACTTCCAGGGGAAACCCAGAAATGACATCAGTCCTCTCTTGAAATCACTAGAAACTCTATGGATTTATTTTCTGGGTTTTCCCTGGAAGTGACCTCACGATATCACTGCCCCTCCGCCTCCTGTCTCTCACTGGTTGCAGTGCCTGGCAACCCTATGTGGACTGTTGCTGCAAGACTGAGGCTCCAGTTAGAGATTTTGTTAATTGACTGTGTCAGGAGAACCTTGAAAAGAAGGGCCTACAATCCATTTATTCCTACTTCTTACCAACAGGCAAAAAAGGACTAGTTAAAGCATCTCCTCTTTGGAACCCAGTTATAGGGTTGCCAACCCCCCCCGGTTTGCCAGTGATCCCCCGTTTTTTGGGGGGAGGTTCTACCCACCACCGGCCAGATGGCCAGCGGGGGAAGCCCCACCCCCAACACCCACAGCCACCCCTCCCTTTCAGTGTGTGGAACCCGTGTTTCCTCCCAAGCCTGAGTTTTCTCCCAAGCCTGATCTCTGCTTGAGATCAGGCTCTCAGGGAAATGCCAGCTTAGTGTATTTAAAAGGGAAACACAGCTGGTGTAGTGGTTAAGTGTGCGGACTCTAATCTGGGAGAACCGGGTTTGATTCCCCACTCCTCCACTTGCACCTGCTGATGTGACCTTGGGTCAGCCACAAGCTCTGGCACAGCTGTCCTTGAAAAAGAGCAGTTTGTGTCAGAGTTCTCTCAGCCCCACCCACCTCACAGGGTGTCTGTTGTGGGGAGGGGAAGGGAAAGGAGTTTGTAAGCCGCTCTGAGACTCCAAGTGAAGGGCGGGGTATAAATCCAATCTCTTCTTCTTCTTCTTCTTCTTAAAGGGGAAACACTGGCTCTTGCTCTTAAAGGCGAACCGCCAGCTCCTTTGAGTGCAGGGAACTGCCGTTTCTGGAGATCCAGCGCGTGGACGGGTGGGGGGGCCGGTGGACGTCCCCAACGTGATGTCATCACGTCGGGGATGCCCTGCCCTCTCTAGGAACGCCCCCAAAGTCCCCCGCTGGGGGTGGAAGATGGACTTGGCAACCCTACCCAGTTATTACTTCCCACCCCTTCTCAGCTGAATCTTCCATGTTTACTTACTTCATTAAAGTTCTTGTTGCTGTTAACTACAAGTCACTACAGTCGCTGGAAACCAACAGAGTTGATTATAGAAGGACCAGTCTGGAAGTATCTTCAGCAATTGCTTCAAAGCCTGTCACTAGAGGCACACCACTAAATTTGTATGCTATTACAATAGTAATACTGGTGCTTTTGTATAATGGGTTCCCAGTAGCTCACCCATGCTGGAAGACAGGGATCCAACCACTTGGCAATTGTAACATACTTCAGTGCAGACGCAGCATACTAAAGTGATCAAATTCTCAAGAGTGTAAGAAAGCTGCCTTCTATAGTTGCTGCTTTTTGGAAGGACCTGTTTTATGGTTGCCAACTGTAGGTTGGGAAACTTCTGGAGATTTGGGGGTGGATCCTGGAGAGGGCAGGGTTCATGGAGGGGAGAGACCTCAGTGGGGTATAACGCCATAATGGAGTCTACCAGTTTGGTGTAGTGGTTAAGAATGCGGACTCTAATCTGGGAGAACCGGGTTTGATTCCCCACTCCTCCACATGCAGCTGCTGGTGTGACCTTGGGTCAGTCATAAGTCCTTTCAGAGCTGTTCTCTCAAGGGCAGTTCTTGAAAGAGCTCTCTCAGCCCCACCTATCGCACAGGGTGTCTTTTGTGGGGATGAGAAGGGAAGGGGATTGTACACCATTCTGAGACTCCTTTGGGTAGTGAAGGGCAGGGTATAAATCCAATCTCCTCCTCCTCCTCCTCCTCCTCCTCCTCTTCCTCTTCCTCTTCCTCCTCCTCCTCCTCCTCCTCCTCCTCTTCCTCTTCCTCTTCCTCCTCCTCCTCCTCCTCCTCCTCCTCTTCCTTCTTCTTCTTCTTCTTCTACCTTTCAAGGCAGCCATTTTCTCCAGGGGAACTGATCTCTCATTTAAGGATCAATTGTAATTCTGTGAGATGCCCAGTCCCTGCCTGGGGGTTGGCAACTCTAAGTCCCAGCAGCATTAGCATGGTATAGTGGTTCAGAGTGGCGGACACTAATCTGAAGAACTGGGTCCCCACGTCTCCACGTGAAGATTGCTGAGTGAGCTTGGGCCAGTCAACGTTCCCTCAGAGCTCTCTCAGCCCCACCTGCCTCACTTCTTAGGCTAGAGGAAAATGGGGTATAAAGTAACACAGGTGCACTAGAATCAGGTTAGAACTAGCTCGTCTTCTAACCCACTTCTAGTGCACATGTGTAGAAGGCAAGGACACCATTCCTCTTGCCAGTCTGGGAGCAGCAGCAGAGCAATAAGCACAGGGTTGCTCAGGCTTCAAGTAGATTCTTTTTTTAGCACCGACCGACACAGAGACTCTGACTGTTCCACTTCCTGTCACCTGACTGTGGTGTTATGTGACTTCCACCACATGCTTACAGCTCACCCTAGGGTTAAAGGTCTTGAAAGTTTGAAGACAGTTGTTTATAGAGATCAAGCCCCCCCCCCTTAAATTAACAGCCACAGACCAACAGGACTCTGATATCAGATATGAAACATTATTCTTCAAGGGAACATTTAACTACTTGATATCTTTCAGTTAACCTATGACCTGTCAGTTAAATTGTACTTGGCAGCTGTTGGAGAGCCATGCTTATTAGCCGGTTAACTTTGCTTCAGAACCTTCTTGGTTTAGAAGATAACCGGCAGAAATCTCTGCAGGGCTCCTTCCTTTCCCCCACCCCCGCAGATTGTCAGAGCAAAGCCAGAAGATCCGTATGTGTCTCTCTCCTTCTCAGCGGGGTACCTATTATAGATGGTAACAGCACACTGAAACTGGTTCAATGGAACATAAGGGGGGGGGAGAGGGGCAGGGGACAGGCAGGAAGTCTCAGCAATTTAGCCCTTCCTCTTGCACTTAAGAGCAGCTCCCAGAGAGCTGAGACCGGCGTTCCTATTTTAAATTAACCTTGCACTTGTGTTGTTGTTGTTTTTTAATGTTGTGGCTGTTGTTTAAAATGCATGTTGGTGTCTTTACTTGGCTGTCGAAACAGCAGCTCTGCAGACTTCCTTGGAGCCAAAGCGGCCGGTTGCAGCAAAGGTCTAGGGGCGCACATCTTTCCCCTTCACCTGTGAAGTCCATTGGCCCCTGTACCTGCCTCGCTGCCAAGGTGCAAGGTGAGCCCCAGGAGCAGAATGTGGAATAAGACTGTGCCACTTTCACACACACTATGGATAATGTATCCTTGATGCACTATACTGATGGCTGGCGACTGGGTTTCCCTTTATCACACAGGAGAATCCAGTTGCAAATGATTGCTCTAGGAATTCCCTCAACTTCAGTGGTTATTACCAGAAAGACCCAGAATGGAAGTCAATGTGTTGCATGGCTCTTCATCTCCCCATGGCTTCCTGGGGTTGCCGGGTACAGGCCTCACAATCCTAGCGGAGATCGTTATGAAGCAGAGGCAACCCATCCACCTTCTTACCAGGCCCAGGCAAATATTCCCACCCACCGATGTCCCAGCAAATTCAAGGAGATGTCCGACCGTCTTCCTCTCCTCATTTCCCACTTAATTTAGGCCCTTGATGCATGGGTCTTTCGCCTTGCTTTCAGCGTGCGTGTCTGTCGGGTTTGGTTTTCATTTGTTTCCTACCTTCAGCGTTCAGTTTGCACTCTGTTCGCTGTTTCTCTGGGTTTTGTGAGAGTGGTTCTGTGGCGGTTTTTCCCATGCTTCGCTTCCAAGCCGAAGGGAAGTCTAGAGCATACGGATTCCCTCGGCTTTCCCCCCACCTCGTCCCTGCCTCTCATAGGTCATTCACCCTCCTACACTCCCCCCCCCAAGTGCTAATCTCATGATGCCTTTAAAAAAATGACTCCCCACTGGGCTGCCCTGTCCTGCCACCCAGTTTGAACTGGGCAGCACAAGAAGGCAACACTGAGCTGTGCCTCCCAGGAGCCATCAGTTCCCCACACGCTCAGTGAGACCGATGGGGCTTTCTTCTCCCACCGCCTGGTTTCAAAAAGGCAGCTCTGAGCTGTGCCAGCTGGGAGCTGTGGGCTCCCTTGCATGCATAGTGAACCCAGCTGGGCTGTCCTCTCCTGCCGCCCGGTTTCTGCCAGGTGGCAGGAGGAGGCAGTACCAAGCTGTGCCTGCCGGGAGCCATCGGCTCCCTGCACGCACAGCGAACCTAGCTGGGCTGCCTTCTCATGCCGTCCTGTTCGAACCGGGTGGCACGAGCAGGACAGTGCAGAGCCCAGTGTGTTTATTCTGTGCTGCAGAATAAATACACCAGAGAAAAAGAATGGTGCATACAGCAGGCACAGAATCCAAAGTCAAGCTTAAATTAGGCTTGACTGCTCAGTTTCTCTGCAGTAAACTGTGGCCTTAGTTTCTCTGTTGCTCAACATGACTATTTTCTCCTTCCTCTTTTCCTCCCTAGTCATGTTAAATTAGCTTAACACCTGTGGTGGGTGAGAAATGTGTCATCTCTTTCTAAGGCCTGGATAATACTATTGAACCAATTGATCGTTTAGCATTTATCCCTTTTGTTCGCGAGGTATTTATGCCACAATAATTGCATTAAGGTCCACAAGCTGTCCGCTTGTTTATAAGGGAGAACCGTTTCAATGTCCATTCTAATGGACTCCACCTTAGAGCGATGACCCTTTGAAACAAATTAACAGTTGTTATATATTTAATGTTAAAAGATATTAAAAAGAAATTTACCTCTCAGGAAAAGGAACTCGCCCTCTGTTGTTCAGGAACTAATTGGTAGGGAGAATCGTACTTTGCTTGGGGTGACAAAATATCTGGAACCAGCACACTCCCTTTCTTCTTCCAAAAAGGCAGTTAGAACCATGAATGCCAGACAAATTGTGCATATATTTGTTCGTACGGAGTGGTCATGCATGTTTGCCAGGTCCTGTTGCTATTCCTCACCTCACTACCAGGCAGAATTCCAGTCTCAACTGGCTCCAGGTGCCTTTTTTGTGTCAGTCTTCTGAACAAAGCATAGCCTCAACAGAACATTGTGCACTTTTTTTAAAAAAAACTGTAATCCGCTCCCATTAGCTTGGTTGGAGGGCAGATTTAAGCAAATCACTCAGTCTGAAGGGGTATGTCTTTGTGAGAGTAATGTCACAGAGTCCGTACCACTTGTCTTAATTCTACCCTGACCTGGATAGCCAACCTGATCTAGTTAGATCTCAGAAATTAAGCTAGTATTTGGATGGGAAACCTCCAGTGAATACCAGGGTCATGATACAGAGGCAGGCAATGGCAAACCACCTCTGAGTGTCTCTTGCCTTGAAAACCCCACAGGATCGCCATAAATCAGCAATAAAGGAACAATCTTTATTCCGAGCATCGGTCCCTTTTCCAGGCCCCTTGGTTTTCTGTACTGTCTGGCAGAATATGTGGCCCCTCATTCACTTCTTGTTACAAATGAAAACATTATATTATCAGTGGCAACATCCCTATCTGTTGTTATTAGAGTGTGATTAAAAGGGGTATAATTAAGAGTGTGATTAAAAGGGCCGGGGTGGCTCAGAGCTGCAGACTGGAAGGCTGGTAGCTCGGCAGTTTGAGACCCGAGTGCCGCATGACAGAGTGTGCTCCCGTCTCTGGCCCCAGCTCCTGCCAACCTAGCAGTTCGAAAGCAAGAAATTGCAAGTAGATAAATAGGTACCACTTTGGTGGGAAGGTAACAGTGTTCCGTGTGACTCGACATTTAGTCATGCTGGCCACATGACCACAGAAATGTCTTCGGACAGTGCTGGCTCTTCGGCTTGGAAACGGAGATGAGCACCTCCCCCTAGAGTCAGATTTTACTAGCTTTCAGGCAAGGGAAACCTTTACCTTAAAAGGGGTAACTTATGTTGCGTCTACATAAGAGTGTATTTTGCTCACGTTCTAAGTAAATCGATCACATTTGATTTGTGCACTGTGGTTACTGCTCCAAATGAAGTAAAAGGGGGGAAAGTTTTCACTTCCAGATTTTTTAATAGGGCCCCGGCCACACGGGCCGGATAACGCCTATGGTTCCCATTTAACTTCTGCATTAGTCAGTGTTCTAATTTATTGGGGGAGGGGTGTTTCCTGGCTCAAAGGCAACTGTGATGAAGCTGTCCAGATTGTCTGAAAGGGTATTTTCTATAATGGGAGGAGAATGAGGTGATAGAATGGTGAGGTGATAGAACAGACTGTACCACTTCAGACTGTAGGAGGGGAAAAAAAATGTTTTACTGTTCTTCTAACAACAACTTTAGAAAAAAACTGCATCCAGAATGTTGATTAGTTTAGAATCCTCCCAAATGAGCTAGGGTTTTTAATGTGTGTGTGTGTGTGTGTGCAATCATGCCTCTCCCGCGGCAAATTCAGCGTGTGAACGGGGCCTAGGAAACATATTTTCTGCCTGTTATTTTTACCTTCATCTCATTGAGATGAGATTATCTTTCCTTGCCCAAAGGATGCTTCCTCCAATCTTCAAAGAGCTTGGAGAAAAGGTTGCTGTTTATAGGGAGAATAGGCACAGGGAGGAGTTTGGCAACCAAAGAAAACAAATTACATATCATACTAGGGTGCTCCTCATTCCCCCCCCCAGATTCAAAGTCACTCCCATTGAATGAGGGCAAGGACACCACCCTTGCTGCGGATCCCACCCTGGCTGGCCTACCCCACATTAAGTAGACCACAAAAGAGGAACTTGGTTGACTGCCCCACCTAACTTTAGGCATAATTCAACTTAGGATAGGAAGGGCAGGTGCCAAGAGCTCTTGGTTGCTGTCACAGAGAAAAATGGGTTCTGGGAAGTATGGCTGAAATTGCTACGGTGCAACCACACATGTGCATACAGCCATTGCACACTAAAACACCATGCACACTGTTAATTGAGTTAATTGGTGCTATTGAATTAAAACTATAAGGGTTTCGAAAAGTTCAGTACTCATTACAGCAAATGGAAACTTGTGCCGCATTCAACGCCACCGTCCCCAGAAGCCTATAAATTACTAGGTGCTACTAATTATACCTTTCCTTCCGTGTTAGTTTTTAGAAAAAAATCAATATGTTATAATTTTATTGTCCCCTACATGTCCCTAGATGTTAAGTGCTGCTGTATTTACCAAGCATGTAATTAACAGTGTGTTCCCATTAAGCGATATAATATTAGGGTTCATTGTGAAATTATACTGTTCAGTCAACCTAGCCTCTGAAATCCAGTTGTCACTTCCATTGGCATAGGCATAATTTCATTAGGCACGTGCCATGTTTCTGGACAGCCAAACAGTACTCTATTCATGGGCCCATTCTGCATCCAGCATTCGCTCCGCTGTTTTGCCAAACTCACAATGGAACAGAAATCCCCCTCTGCGTTGCATGCCACTTTCACTTTCTTTGATTGTCGAATTGTGTGGTAGCCTCCACACCGCATGTTGGTTTCACTGCCTTTGATCTCTCGGCTTTATGGTACCGTCTGCATAGATTGTACTTATTTATTTATTTTATTAGATTTATATACCACCCTCCCCAAACAGCACCATAGTTCATAGTTCATGGTTATAGTTATGCTATTCCACCAGTGGATTTTCTTGCTTATAGAGACCAGGGCTTCCTTGTGTGGTATGAATGAGGTAACCAGAAATTGTAGTCTACTTGCTGTTTGGGTGTTTTTTGTTGGTGTTGGTGTTGTTTTTTGATTCTTTAATAATCATGGTAATACATGTCTGGATAACTTAAGTTGAAATGCACAGTAGTCTTGTGGCACCTAAGGAAGCATCAGATTTCATGGACTAAATCCTCGTTTCTTCCGATGCAATGAGTGGATCCTCAGTATGTTGTTGTGTAGGAACTATTAAAAAAAACATGGTCTGTGGGAGCAGGAAATGCAGGATGTAAAAGTCTAACCAGGAAAAACATCGAGACTATTCGCTAGTTATGCCGACCAAAACTGAACCTTGCTGTTTGCACTGCGTGATGCTGCAGTCAGGCAATCACCCAATAGCTGGAGTGGCTCTAGCAAGGAATGCCCACTGGCTGTACAGGATAAGAGCCCTCCCCGAGCCAGCCAGTCCCCATTGTGATCAGAAGAAGTGACGTACATGAACTGGACAATACTGCACTGTGTCAACACTGGCTACCCGCCTCTGTTGGATGGCATGTCTTTGAGTCTTCATCTCTTGAGTCGCTCTCCCCTTGCTGTGCTTTTCCTATCACTCACTGTTCACGGAAAAGTCACACTTAAAGACAGCGGAGAGAGATGAACGCTGGAAGCAAGTGCAGCCACTGGCATTATCCTACGGCCAGAAAAATGGCAAGGTCTGACCTAGACAGTTTGAATCTGGAAGTCAGAGGAAACTTCATTCAGAATGATTGTTCCGGACTGTTGCCTTCCCCTGCGTACAAACTTTACTTTCCACGTGACAGTGAAATAATGTGCATTTGCAAAGTGTTTAACGTCAAAATAATGTGCAGGCGCAAAGTATTTAAGGTCAAATTTAGAACGCTGGATCAGACACAAGCATTTTTTTTTTGAACATGTGGGTTATAACTTAAAAATCTAATTACAGTTTGATCCTAAGAGTGATTGCGTATCACCGTGTAGAAGCATTCTGGCTTCATTGCAGCATTAATATGGAAAAGGGGTTCAAAGAGATGTATACTGGATTAAAAACAACCTCCTGGTCATATTTTTTGTTAGACGACCTCTCCTGTTTATCGGCATCAACTTCAAGAGGCTGTTGAGTCTTCTTTCAATGCTCAGCTTTGTCAGAGGATCGTGCAGGGATGTTGTTATTAACTTAAAGATTGCTAGGATGGCAGAATTGGGTACAGCTTTTGAGAGAGAGATGACCGACTGCTTGAACTGCTAGAATCCATCCCCTTGGAAATAAATTAAAACTTTGTAATTTAAGCCCAGCAGCACAATGTAAAATTTTAATGCCTCCAGGGTTCACAATTAACTCCCGGATATCAGTTGGGCTTAATGGGATGACGCTACCACAAAAAAAAAGTCATTATTCCCCAAGATAAAAGGGGGGGGGGAAGAGTTGTAAACTCAAATATAATATTTGATTTTTGTCTGCATTTATATCAAAGTAAGACACTTTGGGAGCTGCGGTGGCTCAAGTGGTTAAGATGCTGAACTGCAGGCTGTGGAAGGTCAGTAGTTCAGCAGTTCGAGACCCGGGTGCCGCATGACGGAGTGAGCTCCCGTCTCTAGTTCCAGCTCCTGCCAACCTAGCAGTTTGAAAGCAAGAAATTGCAAGTAGATAAATAGGGACCACTTGGGTGGGAAGGTAACAGCGTTCCGTGCGCCTTGGTGTTTAGTCATGCCGGCCACATGACCACGGAAACGTCTTCGGACAGCGCTGGCTCTTCGGCTTTGAAACGGAGATGAGCACCGCAACCCTCGAGTCGGACTCGACTGGCTTTTGAGCAAGGGAACCTTTACCTCTACCTTTAAGACACTTTGGCCTTGGCCGGCTCGGGCTGTTGTTTATATAGTAACTGCCCTAATCGTTGCATCTGCTGTGCAACATTTCTTTCAAGCTTTTTTTTTTTTTTTAATAAGATTGTTTTTATTCTCTTCACCTGCTGCCTTATAAACAGTCCTGAACATCATTAATATTTCAGACTGGGAGGCTGTGGTACTTTCAGACTTGTAATCAGCAACTGTGGGGAGGGAAGACCAGATGGGAATAAGACGTCCGTGTCTTAGTCGGACTGCTGTTAAAAGGTTTAAAATCTTCTGTGCCACGCTGCTCCTCTGATTTCCGCCATCCTGACCTGGGGACGCAGGTTGCCTGTCTAGCGAACCGGCTTTTCCCCAAGCGTCTGTTTACCCAATCTTCCCCGGAACCGCTGATGTTAATGAATCTCCTTCCTCCGGCCCCGACTGTTCCGTTCGGTTATCATCAAGCCCAGCCATCAGCCGGAGCTCTAATCTTTCTCTGATGGATGAAATACTAACCCTCTCACAAGATTAGAGACACAAGGTGCTCTGGAGATAATAAAATTCAAATAGGTTTATTTCAAAGGGCAACTCAATCTTGATTTTGTTCATGGGTCACTTGACAGATCATTTGCCAACGTTGGAGGTTTGCGCGCGTGTCTCTCGGCCTGCGCATGCGGCTCCTGAGCCGTGCTCCAGATATTTCAAATTGGGAAAGGCCCGAGAGGCTCGCGAGGGTGTTGGTGTGCATTTCAGCGCAATAACAAAAGACACGTTCGGCCACGAGCAGCAGAATTTGATCAAAAAGGCATTTTGCCGGTAGTGCTCTTGGGTGATGTTCAATGCTCCCTCTAAGCTGTGGAGTCTTGCGAGCAAAAAATTCTACTTTGTGAGCTACTGGCATTAAAGTTGTGAGCGAGCGGTTTGGCTGCTGCATAAATTAGTTTGCTTTGGAGTCATCCTTCCTGAGCTGAGACAAAAATGCGTGAGCCGGAGGCTAAAAAACTATGAGATAGCTCACACTAACTCATCTCAGAGGAAACACTGGTGATGTTATCACCGTCTCCCTGCCTTCCTTTCAGCCTGCAAGTGACTCATATATGGTTGCAAAGTGACAAGGCACCTTAGGCTGCAGTCTTAAGGACAACTTTCCTTGGAGTAAGCAGTGTTCCCTCTAAGCTGAGTTAGTGTGAGCTAGCTCACAGTGTTATTAGGTTCCGGCTCACACATTTCTGTCTCCACTCCGGAAGGATGGCTCCAAAGCAAACTAACTGATGCAATAGCCCAATCGCTCGCTCACAACTTTGTCAGTAGCTCACCCAGTAGCATTTTTGTTCGCAGGACTCCACAGCTTAGAGGGAGCATTGGGAGTAAGCCTCACTTAATAACATGGCACTTTCCTTAAAGCAGGCCTGTCTGATATTTTGCCTCAAGTTCTGTAGCAGGCATTTTGGACAATAAATCAAAAATGGGGGGGGCAGGTTGTATTCGTCTATCGGTGCCACATCCTGATCCACCAAGCTCTGCCATCATTCCATCTGAAAAAGTGTTGCCCGTCATACCACAAGCCCTCCATCATGCTCCGCCCCCTGACTGGGCAAAGCCTCATTAGATCCCACCCCATTGGCCAGCTGCCACCCAACCCTAACTCCTCCCACTGACCCCATCCGGCCTCACTCATTGACTAAATGTTTTGTTATATATCTCATACTAGCAACAGTAGGATAGCAACTGCCGCCCAGCCTTCCACTCCAGAATACCGGGCCTTAAGGAGGGAGGAACTAGTTCCCTAGGTAGGCTTGTTCACTTCTCAAGCAAGTCCCCACTCAGGGCTGGCTCCTTTGAACCAGCAGCAGGGGAAGAAACTTAGGGAGGAGAATCGGCATTGAGTCAGCGTGCGACATCACTATCGGCTCCTGGCTGCCGTGAATTTTTCTGACCAAGTGAGAAAGGTACGCAATTGAACCGTCGCCACAGCAAAGTGTACCTGAGCATGGCAGCAAACGATCAAGAGTGAGGCCTCTGATTAATATCCTTGCCTTTGGTCACAGACAATAATCATTTTTTAAAAAATTATCCCAACAGCATACACGTGAACTCATGAATTTGCCTTATACGTATTATGGCTAACATCGTCTGTTGAGGTGAACATCGCCCTTCTCCCCAGTATTGCAAACTAAAGGATGTAGGTAGCGTAATATTCTGTGAAGCTAAAAACTAAGCACATTTCCCCATGTTGTATTCTCATGTCATTTTGGCAAGACATTGGGAACCGAACTTCTGTCTCCGAGACACAAGCTGAAAGTATTTGCACAACATCTGAGCACTGGCAAATTCAGATGGAATAGTCATCTTTTTTCGCAGTGCAGTATTCCAACCATTGTGCGAAAACCCTCAGATATGAAGTTATTATTACTGGCACACAATAGCAGTATATTTATATGCTTTTTTTTCATTTGTATGGAAATGGCAGCAGGGAAGCACACCGTCTGCGTTCTTTGTACTGCTGATAAAAGTTATATGTATATTTTTTCCACCTCCCAGGAATAGGATGTCACATTAACAATAAGGGTTTAAGAGAATTTTTATTGAAAATTCTTCATCTGGGAATGAATATATAGCTAAAGGGTAAACATCTGCTTCCGGGGCTGATATATGTACTTGGCTGGACTGTGGAATTTTGGGAAGTTGAGTGTTGATTTACCCTTATGGAACCAAATTATTGGTGCATTTGAAAATCATTGTCACTGAGAAAACAGTGTGCATTCCCAGAAAGTACTTGAGCCATCTGATACACCACTGAAAGATAAAATCATTTGTAGATGCTTTTTCTCTGTGGGAATTGGTAGATCACTGCCTGGCATTCCCTTCTTGGCCCATGCATCGTCTGAATCCTCACCCTTCTTCCCTTTCAAGACATTTCAGGATTATAAAGAAAATGGTGGTTTTCCTTTGTACTTCAAGGGATTATGAATACTACCAACAAGAACAGAAAATTGTATTCCCATGTGGGAAAGAACACCATGAGGGATGTTTGGAAGAGCCAAGGGCTTGTAAAGCTTCACGTCTGCAACCAGCTTTGGATTTCACTGGTCACCTCTTTCCTTCTTGCAGTAGAGAAGTCCAGTGGCACCTCAAAGACATTGTTGTTGTTGTTCAGTTGCACAGTTGAGTCCGACTCTTCGCAACCCCATGGACCACATCACACCAAGCCCTCCTGTCTTCCGTCATTTGCTTAATTTCATGTTTGTTACTTCAGAGACTAACAACATTTATCCCATCATGAGCCTTCATAATGTAGCACGGGGAGAGTAGAGTTTTGTCCAGATATGAGACCACACAGATTCTTTCTCAAGAGGAGAGCTTTATTAGGTACCTGGTCTAGCTTAACACACCAAGGTGTTATTGAAAAAGCCAGCCACCAAGCTTAGCAGTCACCACAGTTATATAGTATTTGCTTACAAGCTTTAATCACATGTCCCAAACATCAGGCAGTGGAAAGTTTTAACCATATACCCACACCTTTCTTATCAAAAGGAAACATCTTGGAGATGCATTCTCTTTTACTTGTGGTTACAATGCCTATGTGAAGCTTAAACCACAGACACAAGTAGGAGATAACAACAGATCATGCTTTGCAAAGGAAAGTACAAATAGTTATGCTCGCATCTGTGAAGCTTAAACCACAGATACAAGTAGAAGATAGATAACAACAGACCATGCCCTGCAGGGGAAAAGGCCTCCAGCGGAAACTTCAAGACCACAAGCCTTTAGGTGAACGACAGGAAACAGATTGGGCCAGAGTTTTCAGAGTCAGACTTTTTAAGGCCTGAAAACTTCTGAAAATCTTGTGTGAGACATGAGACAGGGTTACTTAGATTATTAAAGTATTATTTTTATTATTTTGCTTTAATAAGTCGATGCTCACTTTGTGGAGGACACAATGCAGTGGAGGACACGGCCATTTGGCCGGCACCTTGATAACCCAGTTTACTAGGTGGGGAAGGGATGGAGTTGTAGCACAGATTTATTATAAATTCTATCTCTTTACGACTACTCCACCTCCCTCCCTCCGTCCCCGTCTTGTAAACTGGGTTGTAAACATGCCCATGAAATGGTTGTATCCTCCGTGCATCTGAAAAAGAAAGGTATGATATTCATTATGCCGGGATAGATTTTAGTAGTCTTTAAGGTGGCCCTGGACTTCTGTTTTATTTGGCAGCCCTAGCCGAACATGTTTTATTGGATGTTATGCTATAAGCCGCTTGGAGCCTGCTTGCAGGGTAGGGCAGGATAACCCCCCCCCAAAAAAAAAACTAAAATAACCCTCTGGCATGAGTACGATGGAAGGCAGTCTCTCTTCTTACGTTTCTCTCAAGGCTCAGCGACACATTCAGAAATTTGCACAGTAGAGGCCTGCTGCACTGAGGAGCTGATCTAGTATGATTTTGATTAGCACCAGCATGGGTGTAGTGGGGGAAATGACAGAGTATGATCTGAAAGATCCAGGTTCAAGTGCCTCACTGGGTGACTTCGGCAAGACACTGTCAGCCAAACCTTGTGATGAGAACGAAATGGAGGAGGAGAGAATAATGTTGTAGGCCACTTTGGGTCCCTGTTGGGGAGGAAAGCATGGTATAAATGGATAAATGCATTGGGAAATTTTCTCTGCCCCCCCCCTCTCCAGAGATATCGTCATAGAATCCTCTCTCCAAAAGTGTCCGTGTACGTAGAAACTTACCAAAAACACGGTGCGAAACAAGTTGTCTGTTCCTCTGCTCTGAAGGAGTCTTTGGTTATCTTTGAAAATAGATGACGCCGTCTTTTGTACTGCATAGGTCTCTGGCCTGTACAGGTAGTATTTCTACTTCCTGATGCAACCTGCACCCCTTCACCTATACCAGTGGGTGCTCCTACATCTTGTTTGGTGTAGGAGTTTGGTATAGTGGTTAAGAGTGGCAGACTCTAATCTGGAGAACCAGGTTTGAGTCCCCAGTCCTCCACATATAGCCAGCTGGGTGACCTTGGGTCAGTCACAAGTACTCTCAGAGGTGTTCCCTCATGAGCTGTTCTCTCAGAGCTCTCTCAGCCCCACTTACCTCACAGGGTGTCTGTTGTGGGGAGATTGTAAGCCGCTCAGAGACTCCTTTGGATAGTGTAGGGTGGGGTATAAAAACCCCCCTCTCCTCCTTCATGTCACCAACCTCCACTGTTTCTGTAGATTTCATTCGTAAACGTCAATATAAACAGTTAAATGTCTCTCTAGCCACTACTCTAGATCTAATCAGAGATCTAACCCAGCAGTCACATTGTAAAGTCAGATTGTCCTATTAACAGTACATTGAACCCAGCAGTTAACCAAATCAAGCCCCCACCCCACCCCCGGCCTTTCAGATAGAAACATTTAGTCTATAAATATCCCCGACACTTCATAGTTAGACTCTGAAGCCTCCTGCTTTTGTGGGGATTAAGTCAGAACCTTAATGCTACACAAATTTAGCTTTTGTGGTACATTACAATATATTTTCTAGCAAGTAGCATAACAACAATTGATCAATTAATTTTAAAGCCCACAAAAGAAATCTTCATTTGTTATTACTGGCATTAAGAACCCAACCCTATTGTCAACAGAAATAAAGCAAACAAATACACCACAAAAGGGAGTATTTTGTATTAACATTAACTTTATGTATAAAGCATGTAAAAGTGAGAACTTTATGTAATCTGGAGAAGAGGTTCACCTATAACTTTAAATACTGTCAAGTCATGTGCAAGATTGGAAGCTGTGTTCAAATTTATCTGGCATTATGCCTCTGTTAGCCGCCCTGAGCCTTCGGGGAGGGCGGGATATAAATCCAAATAATAAATAAATAAATAAATAATTCAAGTTCAAGGAAGTACATTTGGGCATTAATCAGAAATTAGTTTTTAGATAATTTTCATTCCCTAATATGATTATCATTAAAAAGATCTTAATTAAGTGTGTTCCTTAATACTGGAAACATTCAAATCTGGCCATAATTCTAGGGCCTGGCTCTTTGGCTTATTGTTCAAAAAGGGTGTGAGAGAGAGAGAGAGCAAGTGAGTGGGTAACTCAACATTTACGTAACTGACAGGGTGATTTTCCAATCAACAGAGTTATAGCTGCTGTAGATTTTCTGGGTTGTATGGCCATGGTCTTGGCATTGTAGAACCTGACATTTTGCCAGTAACTGTGACTGGCATCCTCAGAGGTATAACATGGCCATACAACCCGGAAAATCTACAACAGCTAATGAACTCTGGCCGTGAAAGCCTTCGACAACATATTCAACAGAGTTATACATAGATTCTCCAGTTCCTTCCAGCACAAATATACCTTCCTCTCACACAAGAGGCTTTTCTGCTAGCTGGAAGGAGATTTTTGCATCAGGGAGAAACTCCTTACACTATAGTAAAGTGCCACAACATGCTCAGCATAGCTGAAATAAATCAAAGGTGAATGGCATGCTTCATTATTTTGAAATACAGATGTGGAAATCCATACCCCAAAGTGCCTACTTTAAAATGTTTTACTACAGTTTGGTGTAGTGGTTAAGTGTGCAGACTCTAATCTGGGAGAACCAGGTTTGATTCCCCACACCTCCACTTGCAGCTACTGGATGACCTTGGGCAAGCCATGTCATGCCCACCATGCTGCCCAACCCAGTGGACCCTGATCCCGGGGACTCTGCACCTTCCACATCCAAGGAAGAGCTTTTGTTTTACAGAGGATGAACACTGACTGCCAGAAGGGTTCACACCTGGAGCCGCTCTGGCAGAGCTGAGCGCAAGCTCCACACCCCCTGATTCCCCTCCACCTGTAGCTCGTTTAAGAGGCCAAAGGAGATGGGATTTGACAACCCGGCGCAGGGAAGCATGCATGTGTGGGAGGCGTCCTCTGAGTCCAGAGTATTAACTGGAGCCAAGACTCTGTAATCAGCCGGCAGTTAGGAACACAGGGAACGGGCTTTTAAGGAAGCCCTCTTCACTATCTACCTCGTGCTGGCAACTGATCACATGATTGAATCGCTGCACCTCGGACCTTGCATCTTGTTTCCTGACTTTCTGCTTGACTCCCTCGGCTTTTTGACTCCGGACTGCGTGACATTGTTCTTCTGGCTCCCTGACCTTGGAATGTGTAACCTGACTCTGACAGCTTTCGGCTTTACAACTCGGACTGCCAATCTCCAGTAAACCTTAGACTGTGCGAGTGACCTGATATTTTGGATAACGCTTCTGTTTCTCTGCCTATCTGGTGCTCTGACCTCAGCCTGTGTTTTTGGATACTTGGTGCCTCGGTTAGCCCGCCCCACTAGGGCAATCGTGACATTCTGTCAGAGCTGTCCTTGAAAGAGCAGTTCTCTCAGAGCTCTCTCAGCCCCGCCTACCTCACGGAGGTGTCTGTTCTGGGGAGGGGAAGGGGAAGGAGATTGTAAGGTGCTCTGAGACACCTTTGGGTAGTGAAGGGCGGGGTATAAATCCAATCTCCTCCTCCTCCTCCTCCTCCTCTTCCTCTTCCTCTTCTTCTTCCTCTTCCTCTTCTTCCTCTTCCTCTTCTTCTTCTTCCTCTTCTTCTCCCTCTTCTTCTTCCTCTTCTTCAGAACTTCTAAATATCGGTCTCCTCAGTGCTCCTGGTACTAGTTTATTAGCATGGTGACGGGACAACAATCCTATGAGTTAAATTACACCTGTGATAAGTGGAATAAATGTCTCCAATGGCATCTCATTGTAGATACTGAGGAGTTAGTCATCACTGCCGTTCTGAGCTAATTCATTTGTGATTAAAGTACCTCTCAACAGGGGGCTCCATTGATACTTAGGCATCTTTACATTTCTTTATTTTCGGGGGGGGGGAATGCTGACAGTTCCACTGAAACCCATTTCCATTCTTTAATTGCTGTACAATGCACTAACAAATGATTAAACGGATAAATCAAAAGTTTTCCAAAAACAGGAGGCTCCTAGTCATTTCAACAGTTTGTGTGTGTGAGAGTGTGTGTGTTACCGAGCTGTTTATTATACACTCATTTACAAAACAATGAACTCTTACGGCTTATGAAAGTTTAATCCCTTATCCGTTTATTGCTTTAATATATCTCACATTCCTAAGGTTTACTTTTAAATGAAATCCAGGATTGGGGTTTGTGGATCCTGTTTTGTACGTAGCCGGCCGACAGAACAAGTAACATCATAATTGTATTCATCTATGAAGCAATTAAAACTGGGGTAATTGCTTCTGCTTCACTCGTGTCTCAATACCAAGTAAGAGAATTAATATTTTATCATTTGGTGCTGCTTTGTGTTAGTAGAATATTTTGACATTCATTTCTGTTTGGCCCTGGAGCAATTGGGCAAACCTTTGGAAAAGTGCAGCTAAAGTTAGGGGGGGAAATGCGGGTTGCAGGTTTACTACAGGAGTGATTCATTGAGTCCTAATAAGAAGAAAGAGTTTGGAAGGTTGGATTTCACATACCAGAACTGTACACTATTTTTAAGTTAGGTAGATCCGATGCAAGTATTTAGAAGAACTTGACTGTTCAAGTGAGAGCTGTGTTACTCTTCATAGAAAATAGTATGTGTAAAATCAGTCTATGTATGTGTAAAATGCCATCAAATTGCAGCCGACTTATGGCGACCCCAGCAAGGGGCTTTCAAGGTGAGAAGCAGAGGTGGTTTGCCATTGCCTTCCCACGGGCCGAAAGCAGCCCGCCCATTACTTTAATTCTGCCTGGGGCTCTTTTCTTCCCCCCTCCCCCCCTATCCTCCCTCTTTGAAGCTGGAGGCTGCTGGAATTTCCAAGCTCCCTGGTTCTTCTCTT
>NW_015170899.1:629524-640472 GCF_001447785.1 Gekko japonicus | reverse complement strand
GCAGGAAACTCTTCTGGGTTTGCAAAGTTGCAAAGAAAATGCAGAATGGATTTTTTCCATTAAGGTCTCTGCACCCAAATAGACTACTCTGGGTCTGTTTCTAGCAATAGGAACAGTGCTCTGAGACTGGAATGATAGCTCCCAAAGTAGAATGACGGACCCTAGCAACAGAATCTGTGTTCTGGGACTGGAATGACAGGGTGCAGAGTGGAATGACAGTCCCTGGAAATAGCAGCAGCACTATGGGAATGGAATTCCACTCTGGGGGCCCTCATCCCATTCCCAGAATGCTTCTACCACTCCCGGGGACTGTCATTTCACTCTGGTGGCTGTCATTCCAGTCCCACAGTAGTCTATCTGGGCCCATAGACCTTAATGGAAAATCCATTCCACATTTTCTTTGCAACATTGTACTGCAATGTATTTCAATTGAGTGGACCTCCAGCAATTTCACTTTCTGGTGTTTGTATGCCAGTTGAAGTTGTTGCTTGCTGGAGTTGTCTCTTTGCAAAAACAGGGTTGTTGTTTTGAGCTAGTTTGTCTCTGCTGAATGGACCTGAGCATGGGTGCCTGAGAGAGTACTCTAAGGTGGGAACCCACAGCCAAAGGGGGACATCACACTGGAGAGCCACTGCCACTCTGAGTAGACTGGGGGAGGGGGAGCTTGCAATGCCCAGCTATTTCATGCTTTCCTAGGCTCAGAGCATTTTATATTTTTAGTTTATCCTGTGACCCTTGTGCTTTTTCTTGACGTTTTATTTAAAAAATTGCAATGCCAAATCCCACTATTCCCAGCCTTTTTATTTTAGGCAGGCATTTTTTGAGGGGAGGAGAGGTTTGGGAGGTGTCAGTTATCAAAGTTTTAAGCATGTTTAAGTATATATATATATATATATATATATGTATTCTTTAACTGAGTCTTTCTGTATCCTTTATAAAGTTTATATCTGTGCTACCTTTATAAAGTTTATTAGGGTTGCCAAGTCTTATTTACTCACCGGCGGGGGAGCGTCTGCTCGGTCTGGGAGCTGGCTGCGGATGTGCGTGTGAAGCGCGAAGCGCACGCCGGCAGAACGTCACCGGAAGTGACGCATGACGTAGGGCACATTGGGGGCGTGGCCCAGATCGTCAGGGGGAAACCATATGTCGTGTTGTATGTCGTGCGTCACCTCTGGTGACGCAGCTTCGGGGGGCGGGGTTTCCCCCTGGGCCCGATTCCGCCGCGGTGGAAATCGGGCCTCCAAAGTGGGGGTTTGCCCGCCCCCCGCCCCCACCTGGCAGCCCTAAAGTTTATATCTGTGCTACCTGGCATTACATTTTATGACACACATGGCCTGGCCCCCACAATGTCCCATTTATGTCAGATACATCTGTTGTATCAAATGTGTTTGACACTCTTGATCTATATAGTGCCAATCTAAATGGAGTCTTATCCTTCTAAGTCTATTGAAGTCAGGGGGACATATAAGGTTGTAATGCCTTAGTATGACACTGATAGACTTTTTGTAAATGTATAGAACATAAGGTTGTTGTTATTTTTTGTAGACAAGTAGTTCTGCATGCTAGTAGAAATGCTAGCTGCTATACTGAAGCAACTTAATAGATTTTCAGACTGCAAGGTTGAGAAACAAGGATTTATCCAGAAACCCGACTGTGTCAAACAAGGTCTAAATAAGGTCTAAGGCTTCTTCCACTTTTTAAAAAAATATTAAACTATTGAATATTAAAATAAAATGCAATGCAGTACTTAGTAAAGCATGAATGAAAAACAATTACAAAATGATCATTAAGTCTGTGGTGAATCAAGGATTGCCATTACAAGTTATCTACCAATTTTGAGTTTTTCATTCAAATAATTAATAAATGGAGTTCAAGCCAGTTTTAAAGATCCTTCAACTACTTAATGGTAAAGACAGGCCTCAGTTGGGGCCACAGTGCACCAGTATGGCGCTCAGGGAGTGAGGCACCGGGGGGGGTCGAGACATTTGGCTACTCCTTAAATTAAGTTTGCTCTGGAGCCCCGTCCTCCCTGAGCGAAGACAGAAATGTGTGAGCCGGAGGCTAGGAAACGGCGAGCCGGCTCTCACTCACTCAGCTTAGAGGGAACACTGAAAAAACCCTCCTTCCTCAGCCCACACCCGCCAAATGCCCAGGAATTCGCCCCATCAGAGTTGGCAACCCGACCAGACAGCAGACCGGCAGCCCCTTAGCTAACGAGTTTTGGGGGAGGGGGCCGGAGGGGCACCAGCCAGTCAAAGTTAATTAAATTAACTTTGATTTAGTTGCTGGGACTAAGGCAGCCCCGACTGCGACTGAGGGGGGAGGAGAGCGCCGCCACCAACAGCAGGGAAAGCCCTAGCACCGGATGAGCCCTCGGGTCTTGCGGGCGCGCCGGGGCACTCTCTCTCCACCTCTCTCTTTGACTGGCCACCAGCAAGTGCCCTGCCTGTCCCCAGACCTTCGCCTGGCTCTTTTTCAGCTGCGGTGGCATGGCCTGGGCTTGAGGATGGAGGCCGTCCGCCGAGCCAGGGGGCGGCTCCATCCTGGGTGCAAAGGGGGAGTGGCCAGCTGAAGAAGGCGACAAGCCGGGGAGTCCCGGCGCGCGCATGTGGCGAGACCAGACTCAGCCGCCCAGCCACCCCTCACCCGCCCACAGACCTGGCTCTGACTCCTCAGATCACCTGGGCTGGTTGCCCATCCTCGCCGGCTCGCTTGCGCGCCCCTCTAGGGTGGTGGCAGCTGCTGTTGCTTGTGTCGCCGCTGCCACTTCCTCATTCTCCTCTCCTGCCTGCAGCGAGAAGCAGCATCTTTCAAGGCTGCCGGCCCTGCTGCCGTACAGAGGCATGCTCGGGGAGGGAGGGGAAGCAAGGATTGGGGGAGGGGTGGGCTGCTCTCAGGCGGGCGGCAACATTCCAGCCAGCTCCATTCTCACGAGAAACTATCGAGGCGGGCTGGCTGCCCAGCAAGCGAAGAAGGAGGGCGCAGAAGCGGGTGAGAGGCTGAGGCCGTCTGAAGGAGCAGGCCCCGGCGACAGAAGTAGCATCTCTGCCCAGGCCCGCCTGGCTGCAGTGGCGGTGGCGGGGGGGGGACGCTGGAAACGGTCCGGCGCACTGGCCCGGCCCTCTTTCTGCCCCCCCCCCCCATCGGCCTGTCTGACTGACTGACCGGCCAACGAAGTTCTCCAGGACGGAGCTCTTGCCGGCGCTCTGCCCGCCCACCACGGCGATCTGCGGCAGGTCAAGGTGGCAGCTCTGCCCGATGGAGCTGAAGGCGTCCTGGGGCGGGGCTTCGTCATGTGCCCCGCCCCCCCGCACCTCACCCGGGGGATCAGCGATCCCTCGTGATCCCCCCGAATCGACCTCTGGCCATGGCTGAAGCCGTTTTGTCCCAAATGTCTCTGTGTGAACCAGCGATTACCTTTCATCTTTGTTGGCACCCCATAAGTACGTAGAAACTAGCTGGAATGCTGCAAGAACCTTTGTTGTCAGGGAGTGGATCTGTGACAAAACTGTTAGCCCACAGTGGAACTTGACAGCATTGTTCAAATAGTTGGTACTCTTTTTCACAATTAATCAGAACATCTCCTTACTTTAAGGATAAATGTGGGGGAACACTAGAATGCCAGTTTAATTTTTGATCACGTTATATATCAGTTGCGGGGTTTTCCTTGCCTCAGTGGCACACATTTGGTATGATAGCATTTACTGCATGTGGCCAGTGGCCATTACATTTTGAAAATGCATTAACGTTTCCAAACGCATGTGGATGAGAACCGCTCGTGGGTGTAAAGGCTCTCCAAAATTCTGACTGATCCATTCCTTTATAGTCTGGGCCATTTTTTCTCAATCCATCATTATCAGAGGCGTTTAAAATATTTATAGTTGGTTGATTATTACGTTTTTATGGAGTTCTTAACCTCTGATCGGGCTCTCTTCCTTTCTTGCTCTAAATGTTTATTTCCCTACTACAGCTCTGCTAAGTCGTCTCTGGAGATCCACCTAATGAGTTTAATAAGGAGGGGCACTTTGCTAAGCTGCTTTAAATGATCTTTGTAAAAGCTTTCGTGTTGCATTGATCGTCTTGTAATCTGGTCACATCCTGCTCTTTGGTCCATTTCATTTATGGTGAAATAGATCTAGAGTCTCCTGGGCTGGGAGGAGCTCTCTCTGCAAAACGTCTTCTTGGGCTAGTCAGTCAGGCCAGGCAACAAGTTTATAGGACTGTGGGGAGGGGGGGTTGTGTGTGTGCCTTCCTTATTGAAGTGAATCAGACTCAGGCAGCTCTTAACCAAGTGATTTCAACTTTATTAACAAGAATGATCCAACATGAAAAAGCCATAGGAGCCTGAGCTCTTTTTAAACGTCCCGGGCCCCAGTGAAATGGGAAGAACCAATCATATTTACAGGATAACAACCAATGGGATTTGTTCCCTCCATGGATTCTGCTTTGCTTGGATTGGTCTGCTGTTGGAAGCAGCCAATGGGATTGTGCAGTTCAGGATACCATAGTCTCTATGAGCCTCAGACTGAAGCTCAGCATGCAAGTCCATAGTCCAGTACATAACACTTATAATGGACATAATTTACCAGGAAGCTTCCTGGAGCACCTTGCAAAAGATCTCAATCCATTGAATCAAGGACTTTGGAGTGGCTTTTCCTACTGGCACTGTCAAACATTCATCTCTGTGGGCTGGGCCTGGCCACCTTTTCTGCTCATTCTTGCCCAATTCTCTCCTCACTATAGTCCTTATCCTACATGGCTTTTGTCCATGCAGGTCCCAGTGTAGAAGCTGGGAGAAGGGCTTGTAAGAAGAATGACAATATTTTCCAGATGTAGAGACTTAGGGTTGCCTGGTCCCCCTTAGCCACCGGTGGGGATTTGGGGGTGGAGCCTGGGGAGGACAGGGACCTCAGCGAGGTACAATGCCACAGAGTCCACCCTCCAAAGCATCCACTTCCTCCAGGGGGACTGACCTCTGTAGTCTGGAGATGAGCTGTAATGCCAGAGGATTCCCAGGTCCCACCTGGAGCCTGGGATCCCCGTAAGAGACTACACATAAGGATTTCTCATGGATTTTTGTCTTAGCTCAGGAAGGATAGCTCCAGAGTGCATCAGTATTGTTTGTATGAGATATATTTCTAGGAAAAGACATCTATTTTAACGACAACAGCCTCGGAATCCTTTGCTGGTCACCCAAGGTGGGATCAGGACCTTGGTATACATTGGCAAGAACCCATTTATAAATTGCCAATTGCTGTAAATAAAGCAATTCGGCTAACAGCTCTGCTGCTCACCCCGCCGCTCGCCCTGACCCTAGACAGTTTTCCTTCTCAAACGGCCATGTGTGGCTAACAAAGTATGACTGGCCCAAGTCTTCCTGGTCCTAGTCTGACACTTAATACTTTGCATCACTCTGGTTTATAGTAACTGAATGAACCGAACTAGGACTTTGGGTTCAGTTTTTGATTAGTTAATATCCAAATGCATATTCCTAGATGTTACTGCCATGGCAAATGTCTAAATTGGTGTATTTCCCACTTGTAAGAGATATGGAGCTGAGCCCAATTAAAATATTTTGATCGGGACCTCGTTTGTGCATGTGTGTTTACTGTATGTCAGTGAAGACTTACCTGATTTACTTGATGAAGGAACAGGTCCAAAACGCTGACTATCTGGAACTGCATAGTTTTCATTTGGGACGGAACTTATTTCTACACGCCACAATATATAGATGTTTGGACTTCAATTCAAGGACTTGTGAAATTTATATAAGCAATTGTTTCCTTTTGTGTGCTTGTTCTGTTAATGAAAGAAGTCTGCTGCTTTGGAGATGTGTTGTGACTTATTGTGGGTTTGAGTTTGTTACCACCCACTTCTTGATCACTGTTCTTCATAACATTGATAATTCCATTTTAATATATATGAGTTTGATACTATTATTGACTTTGGTTCCTACATAATTATTGTTACATGTACTTAGCGTGTTTTGACTACAGGTTTGTTCGTGATTCTACTGATAAAGTATGTAAACATCCGGTCAGTCTTTCCTGAATTCATTCATCACCAAGAGTTTCAGGTTTCAGAACAGAAAGATGTCATTGCAATCTGTTACCAGGGATTACTGAAGTAGGGATACCAGCCTCCAGGTAGAACATGGGGATCCCCCAGAATTACTGTAGAGATCAGTTCCCTTGGGGAAAAACAGATGCTTTGGATGGTGGACTCTTTAGGGCACTGTGCCCCGCTGAGGTCCCTGTCCTCCCCAGACTCCATCCCCAGATCTCCAGGAGTTTCCCAACCTGGATCAGACAACTCTAGCCTTCTGCCACCCCTGCCAGTGGCCGGGGGGGCCTCACAACCAGTTTTCCCTCTAAGCTGAGTCAGTGTGAGCTGGCTCACAGTTTTTTAGACTCCAGCTCACACGTTTTTTTCTTGGCTCAGGAAGGATGGCTTCAGAGCAAACTAATGTATGTCGTCGCCAAACCGCTTGCTCACAACTTGAATGCCAGTAACTCACGAAGTAGAATTTTTGCTCACAAGACTCCACAGCTTAGAGGGAGCATTGCTCACAACCCTAAGCCATCCCAGCACTTCTTAGATTGGTATTGCCCTGATGAAATTATCCTCCTTCAACTTTCCCTGCAAGGTATCAGTAGCAATACTAATACAAAAAAATCGAGGGCCTGCAAGGAATGGCAGGTGGAAAAAGAAATCCTGCCCACCCACTTGACTCCCACTCCACAATAGGTTGATTTAGGGACTTGAACAGCCCAGGTCTTATGGTTGCCAACCCCAGGTTCAGAAATACCTAGAGATTTGAGAGTGGGGACTGGGGAGGGCAGGGTTTGAAGAGGAGCCTTGGTGGGATATAATGCCATGTAATCCGCCTTCCAAAGCCACCATCTTCTCCATAAGAAGTGGAATAAATGATATAAATAAATAATAAATGATTTGTGTAATCTGGGGACAAGTTGTCATTTCAGCAGATCTCCTGCACCACCTTCCCCCCCCCCCCGGGGGTGTCCCCCCCCCCCTACCAGGTCTTCATTTCCCTGCTCCCACAATGAGTTATCAAGAGCTCTCAATATTTTGAAGACAATGAGCATATTCTGTCTCTGTCATACTATTCGGGATGGGCAGCTAGATTCTTCTTCTTTTTTCCCCTTTTCTTTTAAAGTTTATGAAGGAATGTTTTTCCGTATATCTGTGGATTTCCTGAGTCTACAGAGGGGCCTGTTTCTCTGCCTTTGTGCTAGGGACTGGACCATAAACTTTGCTATTACAGGGGATGATGCAAGATCATTCTGTAATTTTACTCCCCTTCTGGTGAAGCCTTCTTTATTGATTTGTCTTTCCGAAATGCATTTTCTTTGCATCAAGGAAATACAATCGCAATTTGCTCTCCCCCCCACCTCCCCGTTGAAGCTATTACTTTGTGGTGACAAAAACAGTGATGTGTTTGCCCAAATAATTATTCTCCCATCCTCTTGTTTTGGTTTTGTACAAGTATATGGAAAGGAAAAGACAGCAAATTGTTATAACCCTCTAGGAATATCTGTACAAATCTGATGTGGGTTGTAGACACGCTGGCGGATGTTACAGATAAACAACTGTAAGATAAAACCAGGGTGAGGCAGTTGCGTAAAGTAATTTCTACAAGAAAGTGGAGCAAAGTACTACTGGGAAACAGGGAGGAATGTGAAGTATATTTCTCCAGCAATGGATTAGTTGACCTTACCCATACTTCCAAAACATTGTCTGGGCTCCACTGAAAAATAGTTATTATTATTAACAAGATGATTAAAGACAAAATGTATGGGTCAGGGGTCATTTCGTAGAAAAAGAGCTAGGGAAACTCATTAGCATAACTCATTAGCATATGCCACACCCCCTGACATCAGGGGCTCGGCGGTGGACCTGCAAGGCCAGCGGGAGTGCGAGGAAGCCCCGCCAAGGCCATCCCTGGCCCCAGGCAGGCAGGGGTGGGGAGAGGCGGGGAGGAAGCAACTTACCCTCCCTCTTCTCCTGCCTCCTCCTGGCTGAATGAGGGCTGGAAGCCGGGCGGCCAGAAGCAGGGGGCGGGGCTTCGTCATGTGCCCCGCCCCCTGCACCTCCCCCCAAGGGAACTGCGTTCCCCTGCGTTCCCCCCCCCGAAATGACCTCTGGTATGGGTGTCATGTCAGAACTCTGGAAATATGCAAGGTACTCAGAACAGGGCAGGGTACAGCCTTGGGTTGCCAGGTCCTTTCTAGTCCCCGACCAGAGACTTTGGGGTGTGTGTTTCTGGAGGGGTGGGGAATATCCCCAATGCAATGATGTCACATAAAAGTGATGTCATCATGTTGCGGACCAGGGCCCCGCCCCCACGCGTCTGTTCTCCAAGTGGCAAATTTGCCACTTGGAGTTCATGTGAGCGCCACCCTCCGCTTCTTTTCCAAAGCATTTAAAGGGTCCCTTTAAATATTTGGGGTAAGAAGCAGGGGGGCACATGCCTGAACTCCAAGAAGCAAATTCGCTGCTTGAAGTTCAAGCATGCGGACAGCAGCCACTCCTCTCCCTCCCCTCCTGCAAGATTTAAAGGGCCCTCCGGCTGGTCGGTGGACCACGTGCTCCCGCCAATCAGCTGGAGGCTGTGGCTACTGTTGGGGGCAGGGCTCAGGGCCGGGGCTTCCCCACCAGCCAGCTGGCTGGTGGGCAAGAGCCTGCCAAATCAGGGGATCCCTGCCCCCACCTGGGGCCTGGCATCCCTTGTGCAGCCACTGTTGTCTACAGAATACTTACTCAAAATCCAGGGTAGTGTATAGTTTCAGTAGGCAGCCTTGTTGATCTGCAGTAGAATGGTTAAATCCAAGTCCAGTACCACCTTAGAGAAAAACAAGAGTTTCAGGGTTCAGGATTTTTAATATATGTGTGTGAGTGTGAGCAAAAATTCTAATTTGTGAGCTACTGACATTAAAGTTGTGAGTGAGAGATTTAGCTACTGCATAAATTAGTTTGCTCTGGAGCCATCCTTCCTGAGCTGAGACAAAAATGTGTGAGCCGGAGGCTAACAACCTGCAAGCTAGCTCACACTAACTCAGCTTAGAGGGAACACCGATTGGTGACCCCTGGTGACTGACCCCTACTGGGGGCCTGGAGGATATTCAGAGAGGTGGCTGGATGAAGCCTGCCCCCGCCTCCCGACTGCAGGTCTTCCAAGGAGGACTCCCATCCAAGTACTTGCCAGAGTCGACCCTGCTTAACTTCTGAGATCTGAGGAGATCGGGCTTGCCTGGGCTATATGGAGCAGAGCAGAGTGCAGGATTTTGAGAGTCAACACTCCCTTCATCAGACAGGAGTACGAATGGAGTTTTTAAAATCCTGGTCATGGCGGTGTGGGGGCGTTGTTGTAAAGCATGCTTGGAAAGGATGCAGATGTATTGTGGATATTGTAATCAGGATGATTAGAGCAGAGGGGAGATTTCTGGGGGGCTCTTTTTGTTTCTGGATATGATAGCTTTGTGTGTGTTGTGGGACTCAGAGAAATACTGGGAAACCTATTGGTGAACCCGTCTGCTATACCACCAGCGTGACCCTTAGCTAGGGTTGCCAACCTGGCTTGGGGAATTCCTGGAGATTTTGGGGGTGGAGCCTGGGGAGGGCCGAGTTTGTGGAGGGGTGGGATCTGAGCAGACATATGATTTGATGCCATACAGTATGCCTTGCGAAGGTAGCATTTTCTCCAGGGGGACTGTGTCGCGCAGACGTGTCGTGCAGTCAGCGTTACCGGATCAACCTTCCACCAAAGATCCAATTTGCACCCTGCTGAGATTCCACTGCAGTAAACCACACTCACACAGTCCTTGTGTTAAACTATATACAGTGATTTATTTACAATATATTTACAGCTCTCTCGGACAAAGTGCTTCGCCATACGCTCATATAAGTAGAAGGACAAGACTGTACAGGCTACACACACTTATATACATAGACCAGCCAATCAGCTTACTGCTGAGTCACTCTAAGATAGCTCAGCTTAGCTCCAGTCAGAACCGGTTTGAGCAGGTTCTCCTGACTGTCAAACATCTGTCACATAGATTAGCATGATCTCACATTCTGAATCTTATGACATTCAACAGACTGTTCTCTTTAGTCTGGAGTTCAGTTGTCATTCTGGGAGAATTCCAGTCCAAGCCTGGAGGCTGGCAAACTTACCCCAGGTTGAGCTGGCCAAGAGGATTTCAGACTTTCTGATAAGGCTGCCTAAATCATACCTGCAGTGACTTGAACTCCCATGCCACTTGGTGCCCAATGAGGCACACAAAGTGTCAGACTCCTGCAACCATCAGAGTCAACAACTCGCTTCTTCAGAAGGAAAGTTTATTGATCAGTATCGGCAGATCATCTCTACTTCAGGATCGGTGTTAAGACTAAAGCATAAAGCGTGGGGTGAGCAGACATACCTTGTTCGGAGGGGGTCACTGGGTGGCTAAGAGCCAATGGGGGAAGAAGAGAGACCCGCCAGATTGTAACGGTACCACTTTCTCAGAGAAGGAGGTATAGTGAAGCATTCAAGGCCAAGCACACAAAACATGCAGATAAGAGCATCACTGAGGCAACCAGGAAACCGAAAGTACATTCCAAGGAGTGAACGCTTCCCCCCCCCCAGCCTCTATGGCAGCGAGCTGACACAAAGGATTGAAAATTTGTTCCCAATAATGGTTAGTTTTATTACACTTGCCAATGGATTAATAGTCACTCTTTTCTAAAATGGTCTTTGGCATTTCTTACACAGGAATATGCTATTTCCGCACTGTTCCTCAGACTTTTTGGCCTTGGTAATGGAAAACTTTTGTTTCCCTGGACCCAGGGGTCATTTCGTAGAAAAAGAGCTAGGGGGACTCATTAGCATAACTCATTAGCGTATGCCACACCCCCTGACATCACTGGAAGTGTGTCCTCCCCACAG
>NW_015170899.1:619432-629444 GCF_001447785.1 Gekko japonicus | reverse complement strand
TTGCCGCCCCCCGCGCCCCCCCCCCCAAATGACCCCTGCCTGGACATGACTGGTCTCCACCAGAGTACCACTCCCTACCAACTCGTCTGTTATCATGGTAGAATCCCCCCACACAGACACTGAATGAAAGGTTTGGATTCAGTGAACTTTGCAAAGAGAAGAGTTTTCTTCTGACAGCTCAAGGTTCCTTCAGCTCAGCCAACCCAGTGATTGTATTGAGCTCCAGTTGGACTGTATTTGGTTGGTGTATCACAAGACGTATAAGACTAGTGTGATACGAGACACAATTCCCTAAACATTGATTAACCACAGAGAATATGGTATCACCCAGACAAAAGGGGGCTGCCCTTGAAGAGTGTTCAGAAGCTGTAGCTAGTGTAAAATGCTGCAGCTGGACTGCTGGTCAGGGCCAGGTGCTGGGAGTATATGTCCCCAATAGTACAGCCATTACACTGGCTAGTGATCATTCCCCTAGCCCAATTTAAGGTGTTGGTTTTGTCCTTTAAAGCCCTATAATCAGGGCTTCTTATTTTTCCTGGGGGAATGCACCAGAACAGAGTTCCAGAACCATCGCAACAAAATTCTTTTAAAAATGTTTAAAAGTTCATAAGTTTTCAGTATACAGATTGATGACTTCATTTCCCTCTTGAGAGTTCCGGCACCTCTTTTTCCAAAAAAACCAAAACAAACAAACAAAAAACCCTGCCTATACGGCCTGGGACCCTGGGTACCTAAATGGGGTTGCCAGGTCTGGGTTGGAAAACACCCGGAGATTTTGAGGGTGGATCCAGGAGAGGGCGGGGTTCGGCGAGGGGAGGGGCCTCAGCATGGTACAATGCCATGGAGTCCACCCTTCAAAGCAGCCATTTTCTCTAGGGGAGCTGATCTCAGCTGGAGATCAGTTGTAAAAGCGGGAGATCCCCAGGCCCCACCCAGAGACTGGCAAGCCTATACCTAAAGGACTGTCTTCTCCCATACATCCGTGCCTGGGAATCAAGATGGCAGCAAGAGGCCCTCCTGATTGTTTCACCAATCAAGGAGGCTTGTCTGGTGGGCACACGAGTGAGGGCCCTTTTTTTGGGTGGCAGTCTCACAGTTATGGAGGTGCAGGGCTATTTTTGGGCAGGAACGCACAGGAATGGAGTTCCAGCTGACTTCAGAATTGGCCACACCCACTACAGCCAAAACCTCTGCACACGTGGCTACAGAGGGAAGGCCTGGAGAGCGACCACCCCCTGATGACTCCAAGGCGGGCCAAGGGGGCACCAGCCTTTCCCAGCCTGTCCAAGGGCCGGCTTGCCCGGGCTCCCTGCAGCCGCAGGGCACCTGGGCAAGCCAAGGAAAGGAATGGGGTGTGGCCTAATATGCTAATGAGCTGTACGGTAAGGGGTGTGGCCTAATATGCTAATGAGTTCCTGCTGGGCTTTTTCTACAAAAAAGCCCTGAGGAGGTGTACCTTGCCCCCTCCTTGTCAGTCTCCAGGAGACCGTTGAAGACAGCTGTATTTAGGAGTGCATTTGATTGATTCAGTTTTCTGTTGGCAGTCCTAAATGATGTTTTTAAATTGTTGACTTTTTATTGGGTTTTTTATAACTGTTGTTGTTGTTTTAATTTTTTTAATACATTTTATTTATATCATAATCTGCCTTGAGTCCACAAGGAAGAAAGGTGGCTAATGAATGTTTTAAATAAATACAATAAATAAAACCATCTGTGCTTCTTTGGACTGTTATCAAGGCAGATTTGGGGAGGAATATTTTCCCACTTGTGTTTTCAAAGCAGGACATTTGGGGCAAAGGAGTTTTCAGTATCATACTTAAAATGTGTCCATTGTTGTCATGTGGCCTGTGGTGTAGGAGTATGCAACATGTTGTAGACATTTGATTTATTGTATGAGTGATGCTTTCGCTTGGCCCTTGTGGGAGCAGTAGTGGCTGTTCATGAGAGAGCAATAGCAGAGAGGTTTTCCATCAAACGAATGAAAAGTACAGGGGAAAGGAGTGCTGTTACCAGATTCAGGATCAGTTACCTGTACAATTTGTCTTGTCAGCACAAAATGCATGCCTGAACTGAAAGCTCTGGACAAATCTGTTTATGATGTATCCTTGGTTAGAAAACCAGTTTGCTTGGTCTGAAATATTAAACAAGGATTTACAAATGCATATATTCCATAGTAAGTTGGATTTATACCAAACGGGTACATTGAAGGGCTGTAATTCAAAAGCAGAGCATCTGCGTTGCCTGCAGAAGGTCACAGGTCCCTGGCACCTCCGGTTAAAAGGATCAGGCAGGAGGTGATATGAAAGACTGTGGAACCTGGAGAGCCACGAGCAGTCAGAGTAGATAGTTTTGACCTTGATTGACCAATGGCTTGAATCAGTATAAGACAGCTTTACGTATTCATGTGAATCCTCCCTTGTAAAACCTCTTTTCCATGTAAAAATCTGATCAGCAGTGAATATAGTGGAATAAATGTCATTATGATAGCTTTGGCTAAAGCTTTGTGAGGATTATTTGGCGCTCTAAAACAACAAGAAAGATGTCTTCTGTCATCCCCACTTGATAACTTGCTATTTTTTCTCCCAGTGTCCCCCCCCCTTTGTTTTCTTCCTCTTGGCTCCCATTTTTCATCTGCTAGCTCCTTGTGTGTTATTCAGTTAAGTATGATTGCATATTTAATATTATGTTTATTATTTATTTAAAAGATCTTTATCCTGCCTCTCTGCCAGCGGCTTCTAGGTGGCAAACAAACATCTAAAACAATGATTAGTTAAGACAAATAAAAACTAAGCATCAATAAAATACTAGCTGTAGGACAAGTTTTTCAAAAATCCCTCAATAATAGATTCCATAAATTTGACTGTCTAATATGCAGCCTTATTTGAACCTGAGGACAAATGAGAGCCCTTTACAGGTTAAGAAAATACTACAAAATCCATCCCTTGCATTAACACTAATACATATTTATATATATTTGTAATATTTATGATCACATCTTCCATTTTAGGATTGGACTTTAACATCCTATATGAGGAACCATACAATCTGAAGACTTGTTGCAACAGAATGAGAGATCTTACTTATTACCAGTCTATTTAGAAAGGTTCTGTGCCATGTCTTCAGAGAACCTGCTAAAGGAGGCTTAGAAAATAAATCATCATAAAAACAGCACATTAACAGGTAAAAATTCAGGAATAAAAATCTCAGCCAGAACTAGGAATGTTATCGGTGGGGATGGGGGGGGCATGATGCCAGCCTTCACACCATATCACTTCCGGTTAAAAAAAATAATGAACTGACATAGGTAAACTCTAGGAATTACTAGGAATTACTAGGGACTCTATGGTAAACCATAGTATTTCTGACAGTTTCTAGAGCTACACTGAGTTACTTCATTTTTTAAAATTCCCTAAAATGATGTAGTGCCACACACAGCACTGCAAGTTTTTTAAAAGGTTTTTCTCCAACTGGGGGGGGGGGATGGGAATGGAACCCCTTGCCAAAGCATAAAAGCAATATAAAACACTGAGCAGCTAAAAACGAGTCTCATAAATTAGTTCTAAGGCTAAAAACAGACTATTAAAATGATGTTAAATGATCAATCCCTTAAGTATAGCAAATATGATAATAAATATTTACTTTTGTTAAGACTACAACTATGAGCATTATTTGACATTGTTTCTTTAGTCAGGCAAAAAAAAAAATAATCTTTGACCAAAATAAGCAAGTGTTTGATTTGTTGGACAGCTCTTAATTCCAATCTATTTCCATTCAATAAGCATGATTATATATCTTACTGGCAACTGGCATGAAATGAATATGGTTGCCTAGTGACATGGCAAATACCAGTCAACCTTTTTTGACCATTATTTCCTTTTAGCTGGTTCCAAAACAGGAACAGTAAAATCTGTAGTTACAGAAATGAAGGATACAAGAACACAAAGGTACTGTCATGGATGGTGGGGACTTCCCAGGGCCAAGCGACCATTTTAACTTATTAGGGAAGGGTAAAATATTCCCTCAGCAAACACCTGTTCTTAAATTAGTGTTCTCATATAATGAGGAGATTTGGCAGGTGGGATAGAAGAATACTTAACTCATCTCACAACTGCTTTCTCACAGTTCTTCTGTACAAATGACCCTACGATTCTCTTCCATTCACCTGTGTTTATTGGTTTATTTTGGTTTCAGAGCTCAGCTGGGGAAACCATTTCAAAATGGCAGGTCATGGGGGAATTAGTAATTGGGGGGAATGCTTAACTGATCCCTTTTCTACTTGTTTTCAGGTGCCTCCTACCTCACATTAGCATTGTGAGGAAAATACGGGCTTGAAAACCCTGCATTTCCCTCAGAATGTCTAGTTCCACCCTTTTAAAAACATTAGTCGCCATGATTCCTTTTCTTTAGACAGTAATCATTTGTATGTAGAATTATTTATTTATTTATTTATTTTGTTTCATTTATACCCCGCCCTCCCCACATTGCGGGCTCAGGGCGGCTTACAACCATAAGGCACAGAGTGCAATAAAATGCAATAAAACAATTTAAAACAATTTATACATGGGCCATGCCCAAGGAACCCGCGTGACTAAAACCCTCTCTCCATATTGCACATGCCCTTTCCATTCCAGGGGAGGTTACTGTGGCCCCCTGATGTTATTTGCCACTTACCTCCGGCGGTGCTGTAAAACAGGTCCCCATTGGTGGTAGTGGTAGCGGCGGCGGCTCCTATTCGAAAGCCTGGCGGAAGAGCTCCATCTTGCAGGCCCTGCGGAACTGCAACAAGTCCCGCAGGGCCCTGATCTCCTCCGGGAGCTCATTCCACCAGATAGGAGCCGCCACCGAGAAGGACCTGGCCCTAGTGGCCGCAAGTCTGGCCTCTTTCGGGCCCGGGATCGCAAGGCGATGTAGCGACCCCGACCGAAGTGCTCTTTGGGGTCTATGTGGGGCAAGGCGGTCCCTCAGATATGCTGGACCCTGGCCATATAGGGCTTTAAAGGTAACGACCAGCACTTTGAAGCGAATCCGGTATGCTATAGGCAGCCAGTGCAGCGCTTTGAGCACAGGCTGGATGTGATCCCATTTCGAGACACCAGCAACCAGCCTGGCCGCCGCAATCTGCACTAGCTGCAGCCTCCGAATCAGCAACAAAGGCAGCCCCATGTAGAGAGCGTTGCAGTAGTCTAGCCTTGAGGTGACCGTCGCATGGATCACTGTGGCAAGGTCTTCGCGGCTGAGAAAGGGAACCAACTGCCGCACCAGCCGAAGATGGTAGAAGGCCCCTTTGGCAGTGGCTGCTACCTGGGGCTCCATCGATAAGGTGGAGTCCAGGAGCACTCCCAGACTCCTAACCTCCGAAGATGGCACCAACGGCGCCCCATCGAAGGTCGGGAGCGGGAGCCCCAGTCCCTTCCCGTTCCAGCCCAGACACAGGACCTCCGTCTTCGCCGGGTTCAGCTTCAACCGGCTCAGCCTGAGCCATCCAGATACGGCCTGCAATGCCCGGTGCAGATCTTCTGGATCAGAGTCCGACTGGCCACCCAACATCAGATAGAGGTGGGTGTCATCGGCATATTGATGACACCCAAGCCCATACCTCCGGACAATCTGGGCGAGGGGGCGCATATAGATGTTAAATAGCATCGAGGAGAGCACTGCCCCCTGGGGCACACCGCATTCGAGCGGGTACCTCCGGGACCGCTGCTCCCCTAATTCCACCCTCTGTCCCCGACCTTGGAGGAAAGAGACAAGCCATTGAAGGGCTAGCCCCTGAATCCCCATGTCGGCAAGGCGGCAGGCAAGCAACTGATGGTCGACCGTATCAAATGCGGTCGACAGGTCGAGTAACAACAGTGCCGCCACGCCGCCCCGATCCAGATGTCTACGGAGGTCGTCAGTAAGGGCAACCAGTACAGTCTCCGTTCCATGCCCAGGTCGAAAGCCGGACTGGAATGGGTCGAGGGTGGAAGTGTCATCTAGGAAACCCTGCATAATAATAATTGTCCTATGTCTGAATATCACTTCATCAGTGTTAAGTCAAATTATGTCATATGTTTGCACAGAAATGTAGAAATCGGTTTGTGTACAAATGTTCCTTAAGCCACAATTACTAATGGTGCCTTTTGTTTGAATAGGGAAATAAATAGGACAGGAAGGTGTGATATAAACAGGAATTTGGCAGAATGGCTTGTGAAGCACATTATGTTAACTGCCACACATGCTATACCAGGACCAGTTTTTTAAATGGAAACAAATGTTCACATTCCCCACTACAAAGATGTAAAAGTAATCTTTCTGACTTTACTATCTTGTACTGAAATAATACTCATCTAAGTCAACAAAATGTCTCTGACAATAGCTACCAAGGGCCGAATCATGTTATCAAAGCAAATTGGGAGCTAGTTCTGCATGGATGGAACCCTACAGTAGAAACGTTAGTAGGGAAAACCCACACAGACTGTGCAAACAATATGGCGTATTACCAGACCAGCCTTATGTGACCTCAAGGACAGGCTTTGATGTATATGAAGAAACCACCTCATTTTTCTGTGCTTCAGATTAGATGAGATGAGATGGAGTTGTGGATTTCCAAGAACCCGTTGGTGCAAAACCACAGCTGTGTGGATGGGACACCCATTTGGATCAAGATCTTGTGGGTCTATATAGGATTCAGACATTAGCATTTCTGTCGGTAAAGCAAGACATAGCAGAGAAGAAGCAGTCCAAGAAACAGACTTCTCAATAGATTGCTAAAATAATTTGATTCTGCATTACATTTGGGCTGGATGGGTGAGAAGCCTTTGTCATTTCATATTTGGTTCTGAGGTTTATTCCTGATTACTAACGAGTTTGTCCAATAGGTGGGATTCTTTTTAATCTCTCCACTGCTACTGTATAGCCTAGGATTTAAATAGAGTAGCTGGACCTACCATTGCCCGCAGCACCAATCAGGTCCTGAGGTGTATCTGAAAATACACACAGGTGTTAATAACACTGGACTCTCCATTTCCGTGTGTGTGTGTGAAGTTCCATCAAATTGCATCTGACTTATGGTGGCCCCAGCAAGGGGCTTCCAAGGCAAGTGACAAGGAAAGGTGGTTTCCCATTGCCTTCTTCTGAAGAGTATTCCTTGGTGGCCTCCCTTCCAAGTACTGTCCTTGCTTAGCTTCTGAGATCTGATGAGACTGAGCTATGCCATGATGCCTTTCCTCCCTCTCAGTTTCCTTAGGATCTGAGAAATCCCCATGCTGGTGTCCTGAATGTCATATAACTCTCAAAACAGGATGTGGGAATGGGGTGGCTTTACACTTTGAGACTCAAGGGGAGGGAGAAATTGATCTCTGTGCCCTGTTTGTTAGCCCCCACACACACCCACACCCCGGCCAGTAGTCCCGCTTTCAGGGAACGGGCAGGATAGAAGTTGCGTAAATGATTAAAAAAATAAATAACAACCACTGTGTGAAGCAAGACGCTGGACTATAAGGACCGCAGGTCTGATCCAGCAGAGGAACTCTTTTGCTGAACGTACTATGCTGGTTAATTTTGTTCATCTCTTAGTTGTAGCTTGTTGATTTAGGCATGCTGTTGCCTAAATGTTTCATTCTCTCATACTTAGCACTTAAAAGCTGGAACACGTGCAATTTGATATCTGCCGCTATAAAGTGGTAGGCGTTTCAGTACTTAAAGCAATCCTTGAAGAATAAAGGGAATGGCCTTCATAGCAGTTTCCTTGAAAGCGTATTTAACATTTAGAGGTATAGATTTTTTATTCTGAACCCTCATGAGGAATCCATTAATCTCTATTTTTAATGTGATTACAAATAAAATCCAATTCAAATATAAGGCTGAAGTACGATGCAAACTTAAATGGGGGTAAGCCTCATTGAACACAGTGGGTCTTGCTTTCTGGCAAATGTTCATTGGGTTAGCCAAGCATATTCTTTAAAAAAAAAAAATTACTAAGGCAACAAAATGATTTGAGCAAATGTCATCCTTGAAGCAGTACATTAAAGGTCTTAATAAACAAGATACACTATATTAATTATTACTGTTATGAATTTGGATCCTGTGGATTTGTTCTGCTAACAGTAGTTCCTTTCTCCAGTGCAAGGTGCCCTCCCCAGACTCAAGAGGCTTTTCTTAGAGAAACAAATCCATAGGATCCAATCTAATCTTGCAGCTATTTATTCTGATTATTGATTGTTATTCAGAATTATTTTTTAAAAAAATCCTTACAAATATGCTTCTTTTTGTCTAGAATTTTTCCGAGAACTCCTGGAGAACGCTGAAAGATCCTTAAATGATATGTTTGTACGGACATATGGGATGCTGTACATGCAGAATTCAGAAGTATTCCAGGAACTCTTTATAGAACTGAAGAGATATTACACAGGAGGCAACGTGAACTTAGAGGAAATGCTGAATGACTTCTGGGCTCGGCTATTAGAGCGAATGTTCCAGCTCATAAACCCCCAGTATCATTTCTCCGAGGACTATCTCGAGTGTGTAAGCAAATACACGGACCAGCTCAAGCCTTTTGGAGACGTACCCAGGAAACTGAAGGTTCAGGTGACGAGAGCTTTCATCGCTGCAAGGACCTTTGTTCAGGGATTGACCGTGGGCAGAGAAGTTGCTAACAGGGTATCCAAGGTAATCAGAATGATTTCTTTTCATTCTTGGTTCGCTCTTTTAAATTGCTTCACTGGAGACTTGAGTTTGCTATCTACCGCTGTGTGCAGCTTTTCATCTATGTCCTGATTATAGCTAAAAGTGAAGCTGGTGTGTGAGTTAACTGTACCGTGTTTGCTCCCATGGACATTGTCTGAATGATAGCAGCACTGCCGAGATTTCCATTTAAAGCAGAAGAGTGTTTATCCATGTCAGAAGCCTGTGATTTCAGGGAGGAGTGTTTGCCAGCGTTTCCCCCATCCCCTTCTCACATTCTCTCCAAGATGAGTAAAATGCCAAAAAGCCAGCATGGTTTAGCGCTTCCTCGGTTGTGCCACTTAAGATTACAACTCAAGAGATGCATGTTTGATCCCACAAGTGGAACGGTAGAGGGCTGTCTAAAAACCTTCTGACTTCAGGCCGGGGGGAGGGGGGAGCAGAGGATTGGGGGAGGGGGCCCACACACCCCGCAAGGGGGCCGGGCCCCGTGGGCCCCACGTTAGCTACGGCCCTGGTCACAAGTTAACAGGTGGGGGCAGGGTAGGGTTGCCAAGTCTATTTACCTTGGCGGCGGGGAAGCCTTGCCAGGCTCTGGGAGCTGTCGGTGGATGTGTGCGCATGCGCGCGCCGCCAGGACGTCACCGGAAGTGACACGCAACGTCGACACGTTGAGGGCATGGCCCCGATCATCGGAGGGAAAACCATAGAGTTTTCCCTCCGACGATCGGGACCACGCCCCCAACGTAATTGACGTGGTTGCGTCACCTCCGGTGATGCAGCCATGCTGTACTTCGGGGGGTGGAGTTCCCCCCGGGGCCCGATTCCGCGGCGGCGGAAATCGGGCCTCCAAAGTGGGGGGTTACTTGCCCCCCGCCCCCACATGGCAGCCCTAGGGCAGGGACATCCCCAGAGACTGTTAACAGCTCATGTAAACCGGACCCATATTTACATAGCCCTCGCAAATTCAGTAAGATACGATGTTTTGTTTTGTTTTGTTTTAGAAAGAAGGACACAGTATATGAAAATAGCAACAGGAATGATCCTGTTCAGTGGGAAGTGCTGGGCTTGTTCTACAAAAAGAGCCCTGGTTAGATCCAAACATCGTTATGCAGAAGGTGTTCACAGAAGTGGATGATCCCTGCTTTCCTGTTCTACATGACCTTCCTGTGCCATCTCCAGCCCAAAAAGCCTCTGCAGAGGGTCAGGGATCCTCCTAACCCAGGGATTCCCAACCTTTTTTGAGCCTGTGGGCTCAGATTTGAAATTTGGACACCGCATGGCGGGTGCAGCCATGAAATGGCTGGCATTTTGCGGGGGGGGGGGGGGGAAAACCCTTGGGTTGGGT
>NW_015170899.1:590654-619396 GCF_001447785.1 Gekko japonicus | reverse complement strand
ACCCCGCGGGGGGGGGGCGGCCAGAAAAGGTGTGGGTTTTTGGGGGGGGGGGGGGGGGAAACACACTTGTGATTGGTCTTCTGGTTGGCCACAGGGGCCAAGAGTGTATTTTGCCCTTTGCTCTGCATTAGTGTCAGATACTCAAAGGCCAAGTGATTCAGAGAGTAGCGATTCATTTCCAGTCCATTTCTTTTCTTTTCTTTTTTCCCCTGTTTTGGTCCCCATTATGATGTCGTGTGCTATTTTATATGGGGGGGGCTGTATAAGTATTTCACAGAGCATAAAAAGCTGTTGCAATGATGCAGAAGGGAACTTTTTTTCTCCAGATTCATAATATAGAATTCCTGACAAGTGTACTTGGAGGGTTTTTAGTTATGGTACAGCTTTCCTTGAAAGGTTTATAATGGTTTTACTTCCAATTTCTTATGTAAATTGGGCCATATTGGAGTTTTAATTGAAGAGAAGCTACTGAATGTGTTGTACAGCTTTTCATATAGTACTTTGGCCGTGGGTGGTTGTTGTTTTTTGCACTATTTATCATCGCCAAGTTCTGCCATGGGCAGATTTCCAAAAGACAAAAAGAAGCACCTCAGATGAGAGTTCCCTGATCATATCGTGTGAAGAATATTCAGAAATACAACTTCCTGTTCCCATGTGAGTAAGGTTTCAGAAACAGCCAGATGTGTGTGTCTTAGGTGCTTGGTTTAGATCCCACGTCATCTCTGGAATTTATCGCAGAGTTGAAATTGCTCCTGGATCAGACCAGTGCAGTCGAGCCCCGTAGCTGATTTAATGCTCCCCCATTCCTATGACTGTCCTGCAAACACATGGTAAGATGGTGACCAGGTTATGAGTGGGCATGGACAATTGTTCCATAAAAGAATAAACTGGGAAGGCATTTATCCTGAACATTCAGGTTCTAGCAGCTTGCTGCTGATGGATGGAGCTCAGGTTTATGGGCCTGACAAAGGATTCCCTCCCATTCCATACTTCTGTCTGCTTCTGGGATGGTCCAATAATGGAGAGGTTCTGATTCAGAATTCCCAGTAAGACAAGTCTGGCATATGAACTCGTGACGATCTGTGCTCAGGACTTACTGGGACCACATTTAAAGCTTGTAGACTGTGGTGCAAGGCAAGATCAGAGAGGAGGAAGTCCACGGAAGACTCTCCTTTAATATCCTCTGGACTGAAGGATTTCAGGCTCTTGTCACAGGCTAGGTTTTAAGATCTCTTGGAAAACCATCCCACCTTGGCTGTGCATGTCAGGAAAATGGGGGTAATCGTCTAAAATTGACAAATGTGGTTGCCACGCTGGTGGATTTCCTGATGGCACCTGGTTTTGGCCACTGTGTGACACAGAGTGTTGGACAGAATGAGCCACTGGCCTGATCCAGTATGGTTTCTCATGTTCTTGTGGTGAGGAGTGCTCTCAGACCATTATTACTTCCGTAACAGCAGCTGCAAAGATGCTCAGCATGGCATCTGTACCAAACATCAAACAAAATGATTCGGCTAGAGGCTCAATTCGAATGTAACTGTGGAGTTCATTCAGAGTAAGTTTCACCTGGCAATTGTTTTCATATTGATGTTCTCAGCATCCCTGTTTTATGTGTGAATGAGTAGTCTCATACATATTGTGTCACCCCACGTCTGCAGTGCTTCTAAATACGATATAGACATCTGAGAGATATTGGATCCTGGATTCTCTCTTATCTTCTGAGATGAGATGATCTGTCATCACTGATCCAGCTCTCATCTCCTAAGGGTTGCTTGGCTTTGCCTTTTAGTATCATGGGGAGGAAGCCCTCCACCTAGCTTATGTAGCAGGGGGGCTGGGCCCTGGCCTCTGTTCTCTGTGGTTTCTTTGCCTCCTTTCAACATGGAAATAAAGCATCTGCCCCATTCCCAGCAGGCCAAGAAGGCCACCTACCTGTAACAGTGGGGAGGAGCCATAGATTCATTACCCCTCCTTTCTGAACCTCTGCTTCTGTTCCCCTTGGTCTACAGAACAAATGAGCAGTATATAAAAGAACAATGGGGTAGAACTTCTTGTCTCTGCTTTTATCCCCTCATCAAGCCTTGCCTGCTTGCAAATGGGTCACAAGCAGGCCCGTAGCTAGGACCTTTCTAGTGGGGGGGCCCTGGGGAAAGTGAGGAGGCCGGAGTGTGCGCGCGCGCTTTGCGCGCGCACGCCACACACACATCACCCAGAAGTGACATGACGCCAGGCACGCTGGGCCCGCCATGGAAGGAGTTCTTCCACTTGCCTACAGATCTCAATCTCATGTATTTCCCGTGGGCTTCAGGGGGCGGGGTTCCCTTGGAGGCCCGATTCCGTGGCGGTGGAAATCGGGCCTCCAAAGCGGGGGGTTACCCGCCACCCGCCCCCACTTGGCAGCCCTAGGGCAGGGACATCCCCAGAGACTGTTAACAGCTCATGTAAACTGGACCCACATTTACATAGCCCTCCCAAAGTCTGTAAGATAGGATTTGTTTTGTTTTGTTTTAGAAAGAGGGACACAGTATATGAAAATATCAACAGGAATGATCCTGTTCAGTGGGAAGACAAGCTCACTTTTCTGTTGGGATAACATCCCTATCAGGCACATATCTGCCGATTCACTTTTTCTTCTCTGTATCTTCCCTGGCTCCCACCACAAGGAAAAATAAAGCCAAAGTAAGACTCCAGAATAGCATATCAGAAGCCTTCTGAGCACTCCCAGTTAGTAGAAATATCCCTGTTGCATTTAAGATCATGTACTATATTTATGGACGGGTGTGGTTCAGGTCAGATTTTGATTAGTAAATTTCTGATGTTGCATCCCTGCGTCACATACCTGAATTTAGTAGACCCTGCCACAGTCCTGCAAACTTAGCTGGTATTATCCCCATATTGCGGATGGAAGGGTCAAGGCTGCAAAAAATAACTGTTTGGCACACACCACGGTGCATCCACGGCTGAGGTGACATATCAGCCAAATTGGTGGTTTCTCTGTGCGTGTTTAAGCCGTGTTACTATATCGGTTCTTATCCTTTATCATGCACTGAAATCTTCAGGTCTATAAATCCAAAAAAAAACCATTGAAGAGGAAAGAAATACAAAATAATATAGCGTCACCCCCCACCCCACCCCACCCTCGTGGATTGTTTCTTGCAAGCTGTAGGTTCACTCCTCAGGATGGATGATGAAGGGCAAAACAGTGATTGTCATTTTTTACATTCATCGATCTCTGCAAAGCCTCTAGATGTGACTTATCACTTTAGAAGATGCTGGTGGCGAGTCAGTCGGCTGCATGTGAGTTAATAACTATCATACATCCTTTAGACAGATGGATTCTTAGACCCGCACTCACACAGAAAGCCTCGAAGGTCCCCACTGTGCATTTGGTAACCCTTAATATATTTCACATGGGGACGAGCAGATGTGTTTAGGCATGCTGAGAGCAGCTTTGATATGAACACACCTTGCTTGAGTTCCCTTGGGTACATGTGAGGTGAACTGCTGGTGAGATTGCCTCGATGTTCCCCAGTGTGTTTTGCCTCTAGTACAGTGCCATGCTGAGCCAGTTTGCACCTGCACAGTAGCTGCTTGTGTTGTTGCAGCTTGCAGCTGCTTTTGCCCAGACTGAGCACTAAAAGCATTCTGTTTACTGGAGAAGATGCGGCATCCCCTGGGGTCACGATCAGTCCATCAAACTGACACGTTTATAAAGCATGGAAGCACTTGTGCCTGTGCAGTTGGGCATGCCCTTTAAATGGCTGACATCGGATAATTTCCAGAGTTTTGCACTTGCGCCGTCAGTGGCATCAGTTCAAGAAAGGATCTCAAGAACTGATTGGCAGTGGCAGAAGGGGAGGCAGCTGCTGGAAGAAAGCTGGGGGAAAAAACACTTTAATCATGCAAATTAGGCCTATGGTCACACATATTAAATAGCCCACTTTCAATCCACTTCCAGTCCACTTTCCAACTGGATTTTGCCAGTTCACACAGTAAAATCCAGTTCGAAAGTGTGTTGAAATTGGATAGAAAGTGTGTGTGTGTGACCGCAGCCTAGATGCACCTGAATTTGTTCAGACCCACCCAAACAGCTCGCTGGATGATTGGCTCTCTGCTCAGGACTGGTGAGCAGGTTGTGAACTGAACAGGCAACATCTGACCAGCATGCCTAGATTTGACAGTTTCCTAATAGTTCACCTCTCATTATGTAACTGAGCTAGGAAGCTGAAGGAGCAGAGGTTTGAGAGTATCATTCCTTTTTTATAGCAGACATTTTTTTGTAAAAAAACTTAACAATTACATACATCACTGGCTTTCCAAACATTTTTCAGACCTTTGCCTTCTTATAATACCCGCAGAGATGAAGGCTGATATAAAGCTGTGCACAAAATCGAATGCACACATTCATGTGTTCTCATCGCTGATGCGGCAGAAGCTATTTTAAGTGGCCATGAATCGCCTCCAGAGACTGGGAAATCTGAGACTTTAGGGGAAATGGTGACCTGAACAGGAGCATTTCTAAAAGCTCCAGACTTATCTCACTGTCTTAAAAACTATAATGAAGGGGATTTGGGGAGAAATATTTACTTTGTTTTGAAGTCCAATCAGCTTCCATATGCAAAAGACCTTGAAGGTTCCATATGCAACTGACATTCCAACTGCCTTGCGGGGAGGGGGGTGAGTTTGAGGTGTGGAATGCAGTGAAGTCCAATCAGCTTCCATATGCAAAAGACCTTGAAGGTTCCATATGCAACTGACATTCCAACTGCCTTGCGGGGAGGGGGGTGAGTTTGAGGTGTGGAATGCAGTGAAGTCCAATCAGCTTCCATATGCAAAAGACCTTGAAGGTTCCATATGCAACTGACATTCCAACTGCCTTGCAGGGAGGGGGGTGAGTTTGAGGTGTGGAATGCAGTGAAGTCCAATCAGCTTCCATATGCAAAAGACCTTGAAACACTGGGCGGGACTGCACAAAGCAGCCAGTCAACCCAGCCAGCATCTTCTGACTGACAGTTCAAGCGTCCATACACTAAAGGAGTGCATTTTAGAACTTTGGCACCCACTATTCAATTATATATAAGGATAGATAGATAGATAGATAGATAGATAGATAGATAGATAGATAGATAGATAGATAGATAGATAGATAGATACACACACACACACACACACACACTAGTGTTCCCTCTAAGCTGAGTTAGTGTGAGCTAGCTCACAGTTTTTTAGCCTCCAGCTCACACATTTTTGTCTTAGCTCAGGAAGGAGGGCTCCAGAGCAAACTAATTCATGCAGGAGCCAAATCGCTCACTCACAACTTCAATGCCAGTAGCTCACAAAGTGGAATTTTTGCTCACAAGACTCCACAGCTTAGAGGGAACATTGACACACACACATATTCACGTCACAGGGTACAGTTGAGTAGGCAAAAAAGCCAATGAATAAAATGCAGACGTTAAAAATGAGTCAACTGTGTCGCGTTCCCCCGCCTACTCCAACTTCCCTATCTTTATAATCTGCCGGGTGGTATTCAGATGCAAAAGGAGCGATACAGATGATTTGGCATCTTCATGATTAATGAAAAATTCTGCAACAAATGTGCTGCCTTGCCTTTATAACACTGTGTGCGTGCATATCCATTTCTCTCTTCTTGCCTTTTGAGAACTTGCAACAACTGGTAGTTTTGGCATCTCTTTAACACAGCTAAACAAAACAGGAATCCAGTAGAGACTAATGAAGGTTTTTGTGAGTCAGCACTCTCTTTGTCAGGTGCATGGAGTGTACTTCCATTATGGCAGATGCATTTCTCTTAATAGAAAGGTGTTTGGGAGGAGAAAGAGATGTTACAAAGAAATTCCAGTTTAAAACAAGATCCAGTCAAAGGGGTAACTAGTCTGGTCACACTCGAAGTGAGCTTTGGCTCATGAAAACTTGTGCTGGATAAATTTTGTTAGTCTCCTAGATGCCACTGAGCTCTGGTTTTAATCTGCTGCTACAAACTATCTCGGCCACGCATCTGGAATTATCTTCAATATAGATAACTGAGGGTCTGCAGTTGTTTGGGGAAATACACTTTGCTGTTGGTGATTAATTCTATTTCTACTGTGCTGTAACTTCAAGAGAGAAAGGGTTTTTGCCTAGCTGAAATAAGGGGGGGGGGATCCTTTTTACGGAGCCATAGCTGTCATACCCATATCACAAATAGTTCCGCTAGTGTGGTATGGCTGCTAAATTAATGGCTTTGTGTCTGGAGGGCCTGGGTGTAACTTCAGGCAAATTACTCACTGTCAGGTAGATTCAGGTTGGTCATCGTGTTGGTCTGAACCAACAGCAGTAATCCAGTGGCACCTTTAAGACCAACAAAGTTTTATTCAATGTACCATGAATAAAACTTTGTTAGTCTTAGGGCTGCCAATTCCCCCTGGGGGGCGGATTTCCCCCCGCTTTGGAGGCCCAATTTCCGCCACCGTGGAATCGGGCCCCGGGGGAAACCCCACCCCGGCGTGCACGTCACCCGGATGTGACATGATGACGCCGGGCACGCTGGGGGTGGGGCCACAGCCATTTGAGGGGAAAACATAGAGGGACATGAAGTTTTCAATCTGTATACTGAAAACTTATGAACTTTTAACTATGCTCAAGACGCCGAACGGGAGCCCCCCGCTGCGAGGTAAGAACGATTTGGCAACCCTAGTTAGTCTTAAAGGTGCCCCTACTTTTCAGGGTCCCTCTGCAGATAAAATGAGATGTATGTTGCCCTGAACTCCTTAGATCAAATGTTAAGTCGTGCGCTTAACAAAGAAGTCGGAGAGTGATTCAGCAAGAATGCGGTTTATTCTTCAGCTCTGTTACTTCTCCGAACACGGTACAACGATCGCCAGCCAGAACCATCATTCGAACCAACACATATACTGGCTGCTCTGTATTTAAACATTCCCGGCTAGTGTAGCCACACCCCCTGTACAAATAACAACCTATGAGGTTGAAGATATAACGTCCAATCACAAGCGGTCCCGCTTTACAGCGTGATTGGTAGACACTCTCTGGGCTAGGGCTCCTATTGGTTACATTAGGATCCTAGCCCAGGATGAAGCTCAACATGGCATCTTAATCAGGCGATTCACATATCAGTATTTACATTCACATAGCAGTTATATACAATGCAATACATAACATCAAAGGTGGAATGCAAAGGCCAGGGCTTTTTTCTGGGGAAATACGCTGTAACAGAGTTCCGAAACCTCTCTGACAAAATGCTTTTTAAGATGTTTAAAAGTTCATAAGTTTTCAGTATACAGATTGAAAACTTCATTTCCCTCTTGAGAGTTCCGGCACCTCTTTTTTAATTAAAAAAAAAAAGCCCTGTCAAAGACGAATATTAAAAAATAAGAAAAGAAAAAAGACTTAACTCTTCCTTCAGTCACTGATGTCTCTGTAATATGACTTTTGGATAACGATTGCTGGTGTAATAATACAATTCTGATTTTGAATGATACAGTGAGTGTTGCTTAAGAAAAGAAATCCATATTTATTTATTTATTTATTTATTTGATTTATACTCTGCCCTCCCCAGCGGGTTCCACTGTGATTAACTGTGAAGTGGCATGGAAATATTTAGGGGTGTATATAATGGGCCTCTACTCCTTTTGCATTTCTCATTGCTTTGTACAGCTTAGATTACTGTCTATTACATGCAACAACCAATCTCTTACCCAAAGAATCACTCCTGAAATATTTATGACAGAATTCCCACCAAACTTCTCTCTGTTCCGCTCCTTTGCCCGTGTTTAATTTCCCTGTTACAATCTACACAATTGTTTCCTTCCAATATGTATTTGACAAAGGGAGCTCTGACTAATGGAAACTCTTGCTGGAATATATTTTGCTAGTCTTTAAAGTGCCAGCGGACCTCTGTTGTATTTAGATTAGTAAAATCCGTCCAGTTGTAGATCATGACTTCATTCCATCCATACTCCCATCACCATCATTTAGGACCATCTCATCACTGCTATTCTTGAGGTAGTTCACACGCAAAAAAGGAAACAACATAATAGAGATCAGTAAAACAGACTGTCGAGAAATTGGGCCTTTAGTTCAATTTTTTTGTTCTTTCATTAAAAAAGAGGCCATGTTAATCTCTAGGCCTGCAAATGGGTTGACGAGCCCAAATGGAAGATAACCGGGCTGTTGGTATTGAAGGGTTGGCAAATCAACCTTGTGACCTTTGGATAACTATTCAGATATAGGGTAAGCCATTTGTTTACCAGGACAGGTCTTGGCGCCAGTGCACCCTTCAGTTGGTGCTGTGATTTAAACTACACAAGGGATGGGTTAGATTGCAGATAACCCCTCCATCCTGTCAAAAAGTGGCACCCTCCTGGGCCATCTGTTGTAACAGATTCATGTCAACATAACTTCATTGGTTTGATTTTTTGATTGGGCTAAAGGGCCCCAGCCCACTCAAATCTTAGGCCTTAAAGAAGTTAGTCTTTGCTGTTCTTTGTTGTAGCTAGCCATGGCTAACATGAGGTATGATGAGTTAACCTCGGAATGGACCAGGCTGTTGCCCGGTAGGGTGCTCTCTGTACAGAGGCATGGATTGCTGCCTGACTTCAACCCAGAAAGGTAACATCTGGTGACTATGAATTAATGACCTAATGTGTAGCTAGTATCTTAACTGTAGCTTTTTTTCTTTCCGTTCTCACTGCTAATGTGCTTTTGAATTATTCTTGTACACTTTAATAAATATCCTTTGATTATATATTGGTGTGTTTTGTGCTTCAGGTTCTTCAATCCTATTCCAGTACCTTAGACATTAAGAGTCTACCTATCAGGTTAAATGTTGTGGAAACTCATTCTGTAAGTGGCCTACCTTACAGGGCAGACATTCTTGAATAATCCCAGTAAGGTTAGAATCTTGCCCCTTAGCTTCTGACTGTGTGGGTAGTCCAAGGGGCTGGTGGCAGATACCAGAACTGGTGAGTGTGTGGACACACACCCCAGAATTTGTGTGGCAGATACCAGAACTGGTGAGTGTGTGGACACACACCCCAGAATTTTTGTGTGTGTGTGTGTAATTTTGTGCTCTGCCAGCCAGTACCAAGGATCCCTTGGATTGTGGATTCTTGACACATACTAACAGCAATGATAAATATTCCAATTATTGTAAATACTACTGTTAGTAAATATGTAATTGTAATAGGTTATTTTATGTAGCTATTTCTGCCATTCTTTTCTCCCCAGTGTGGACTTAAAGCAGCTTACAAGGTTGCTGTCACCAACATTTTATCCTGAGAGGTAGGTTAGGCTGTGAAAAAACAACAGGAACAAGGTCGCCCAGTAAACACTCTCCTCAAATTTATCAATCTGTTTTATGTAGTTCTAATGCTGGTTTTAATTTAAATCATTTATTGTCAGGGGTCATTCCGTAGACAAAGAGGTGCAGGAGCTCATTAGCATAACTTATTAGCCTAACTTATTTGCATATGCCACACCCCATAACTACTATACCACACTGGCTCTCAAACAAACCACTAAAAGGAAAACAACAATAGTTAAAATCTATTAAATAGTTAAATAGTTAATAATTAAAATGTTATTAGGGCATTTTTTGCTCTTAGTGGATTTTAACAATTGCTGTTTCCTTTTTAATGATTGGGGAACAGCACATGGACTTTACATTACACATGTCATGAGAGTTTCCTGTTTCACACACACACACACACACACCAGCTCTTTCCTGCTTGTGACTGGAGCAGGTAGGGAGAAGTGGCTTTAGTCCCCCCCACACACACACGCCCCTGCCCTGTTTTCCCACTTGCAAACCTCCTGATGGATCCGCCGTTGGCTCTGTTGATTTTTAACAATGGGTGTGCAGGAGTCAGAAAACTCCCATTGCACCCATTCTCCAATGAACACGAGGACTGTGTAATGTGTAGATAACCCCTGAGCACACTCATAGGGCAGCCCATGGCCCTTCAAGTACCCTGGCCCCTGGCCGTGTAGAGTTTTCTAGGTGAGAAGCTGCACCTTAAATTCTTCTCCTTTCCTGTCCTAAGGAACTCCATCCATCCTTGCCAAAGCAATATCATTACAGATGACAGTCAGTGACTTAAGTATGTACCCCTGAGCAAACACACCCGTGAAGTCCCTGGAGCTGCCCTCTTCTCCCCAGTTCTCTTCAAACTGAAAAACCTTCAGAAGTTGTGTCCTCTTCTTCATTCCGCCGTGGGAGCTCACTGGGCATTTCTGAGCCACTCACGTGCTCGCAGCCTAACCTAGCTCACTGGATTGTTGAGAAGATCAAGGGGAGGAGGTCATAAGCAAATTTGGGTCCACACTGGGGAGAAAAGTGGGACGTGAATGAAGTAAGTAAAACTGATGAGGGACCAGTTTGCTTCCCTTGAAGCTAACCACTTTCTGTACTTACAAGGAGTCTTGCTGTAGGAGGAAGACATTGTGCTGCCATCCAAACCAAGAGCTCTTCCTGTGCCTTGCATATGGACTGGGAAGCTCCAAGAACTTATTCCAATACTGCAAGTTATGCACACTTAATCTCCATATTTGGAAATCTGTCTCATGTGCAACAGCTTTAGGTCCCATATCTACACGGGCCCTTTGCATGCTCCCATAAAAAAAACAAAAGATCACCATGGAAGCAACCATGACTTTGGCTATAGCTAACATCTCACGATCGCCATGAAAGCATTTAAAAATTAAGGAGGCACCTACGTTTTAATTTTTTAATTGACTCTTTTGAAAACTTTGCCTGAACACCTGGTGCCAATTATACTGCTGCCTTGTTTATAGAAATTGATTGAATCCATTTTATTTTATTTTTTTACCCCTGGTTTTCATCAGATTATACCGACTGCTCTTTTCTCTTGCCGCCAGCGCAGGACGCTATGGGCAGAGCAAAACCAATGGCAGTAATAGAATTAGAGAGGAAAGGCCAGGTTTAGCGGTGAAAAATGTGCCCTGCTAATTGCCAGTGATCCCTTCAGGTTGCCTGCCAGCCGGCTGCTTTTTAAAGACACCGAATCAATATTCTCACAAACTCAGTTTTCATGGTTTATAAATAAGCATCCACCCTGGTTTCAGGGTGGGAGGCAGAGCGGGAGCTAAAAATAAAGGTCAATATCAGGTGTCACACTAATTCAGGCTATAATTATTGGAGTGGGGGGGGGACAAATATGACACGCTGATAAAGCGGGTAATTAGGCGCCAAAACAAATAGTATATTAATGCTGGAAAACGCAATTTGAGGGCAGTGATGAAGTGCTCTGTGTTTGGTGCGCCGGATGGAAAGGGACTTCTTATTGCACAGCGGAGGTGAAGCACGGCCTCTTGTTAGGTGAGGCATATGAAGGCAACAGACGGGGGGGGGAACCTGGCACAGCCAAAAAAGGTGCAAAGGAAAATATTTAATTGTTTTAAAAGTGGGTCTATATCCCAACACTTTCTTAAAAATCTTCTTTAGGGGAATAATGAGACCATCTGACTATAAAGTTTAATTGTAAAGAAGAAAGCTTTGAATTTCCTTGCATGAAGACCATTCTGTAATTCTGCCAACTTCCACGGGGTTCTTAATGTGAGCCTTGATTCCCACTGGATAAGTATGTTTGTCTTTCCTGAGGTGCTGCTGGACTCCCTTTGTTCACTGTGTCTCTCCCACCCAGTGTTAAATAGTATCTCTTTCTCATTTGGGGCATCCGGCCGGTTGATCTTTTGAGATATATCTCTTGTTCATTTGGGGTGTTACGCAGATCCAACGAGACTAATGATTGGCAGTAGCAACCTCCCCTGCTTCTTCATAGTGGTGATATTTAGGCTTCAGTGCTTTTAGAATATTGCCTGGACCAGGGGTCATTTCGTAGAAAAAGAGGTGCAGGAGCTCATTAGCATAACTCATTAGCATAACTTATTTGCATATGTCACACCCCCTGACATCACCGGAAGTGTGTCAGAAGGCAACACCCACCGATCAGGCTCCACTGGACTGTTTTGGATGAGTGTGCGGGTTGTGGGGGGGGGGGGGACGTGCAGATCTGTCCTCAGTGGGAGAGCTTGTACCTGAACAAAACTTGGTCTTAAAGGTGCCACTGGACTGTTTTGGATTGCTAGCTATGGAAGGGGGGTGCAGATCTGTCCTCACAGAGGAGGGAGAGCTTGTACCTGAAGGCGAGCCGTGGGGGGACTCTGCAACTTACCTGGCTGCTTCTTGCTCCTCGTGACCCAACTGAGGGCTGCTGGGAGCAGGGGGCGGAGCTTGTTGCATGTTCCTGCCCCCTGGGCTCCTTACTGCCGGAGCTCCATTCCTGTGCACTCCCACAGGAAATGACCCCTTGGCCTGGACAGATACACTACCTTCCAGTCAGGACAGGGCTTCATCAACCATTTGCCAGCCGATGAGAGCCACAGTTGGAAAATAATTTGCCAACCAATGAGAGCCACCATTGGAAAATAAGAAGAGTCCCTGTTGTGAAATTGTAGGGAGTTCCCCCCCCCTCACTTTGCAAACTTCATGCCACAGTAAAGTGGAAAATGGCAACTTTGTCACTTTGTGGTGATGGATGCTAAGTTCTTACCAAGGTGCCAAGGGACAAATTGCCCACTCTAATAACACACACACTCTCCCTCTCTTTGTTAACAGGAAATCAGTGGACACCAAGGATACACACACACACACACACACACAGCCAATCCTCCAAGAGCTTACAGAGCTCTTCTTAGTAGGGTGGCCAAGTGGAAAAATCTTACTGGGGGACTCCCGGTCCGCGGCTGGAGCGCTGGGGGCAGGGCCATGACCATCTGAGGGAAAACCATAGAGTTTTCCCTCGGATGACCCTGACCCCGCCCCCAGCGTGCCTGGCGTCATAACATCACTTCCTGGTGACGCGCACGCCGGGGTGGGGTTCCCCCCGGGGCACGATTCGCCGCTGGCGGGGAACGGGCCTCTGGGGCGGGGGTTTCCCCGCCCCCCAGGGGGACTTGGCAAGCCTACTTCTTACAGGGGCTACTGTAAGCTCTTGGAGGATTGGCTACATTAGGGGTGTGTTGCCTAATATGCAAATGAGTTCCTGCTACAAAAAGAGCCCTGTAGTGTGTGTGTGTGTGACCTATAAAACAGGAAAAAACAACTTGCAAGCACTGTGTTGGGAAGGGTGACATCAAAGTATGGAGTGTCAGTGAGTAATGTTTGTAGCCAATACTGTGATAATAGTGTCAAAGGAATACCAGCTGTTGTGGGGGTTTCTTTGGGGGGGGGATCTCCAGGCATTCTTTATTCTCCCGACAATCGGAATCTTGTGTTGATACACGCTTATGGCCAGGCAATTTTTTTTTAATATTATATCACATGTATTTATTTTTTCCCCTGGAGCAATATAATGATAGGAAGTGGCCTTACAGCTTTTACCAAAAGCGATCCTGAAAGCTCTGCCTCAGATATCTTAGAGTCCTGCATGTTGTCACAGTTGCTGCCAAATCAGTTTTGTTGTAGTTGCCACAACTAGTTAATGCATTAGAGCCGCTGTCTCTTGATCACAACTTGAACACACAGGCAAAAAATATACTCGGCCATATTTATACCCAATTAGGGCCCTGAAGGCAGTCAACAGATGAAAAAATATAACACGACCAGTGTTCCCTCTAAGCTGAGTTAGTGTGAGCTAGCTCACAGTTTTTTAGCCTCTGGCTCACACATTTTTGTCTTAGCTCAGGAAGGATGACTCCAGAGCAAACTAATTTATCCAGTAGCCAAATAGATCGCTCACAACTTTAATGCCAGCAGCGCACAAAGTAGAATTTTTGCTCACAAGACTCCACAGCTTAGAGGGAACATTGAACACGACTCAATTTTAAAACAGTGCATATGTATAAAACCCAACAATTAAAGATTTTGAATGTGATATTTGTCAGGGAAAATAGTTGTATCAAAGATGTAACACTTAGTTTTAAATTAAATTACAAATTTATTCACAGCAAAAAGCCAGCACTCTAATACAACAGTCAAAGATGTAACACTTAGTTTTTTTAAAAAAAATTGAGTGATGCACTTCTCAGTATCAAAAATAAGTTTTATTTTCTTATATTAGCTAATTTATGGTTCCTTTGGCTCAGTGTTGAGTGATGAAATTATATTCCCTTCTTTCTACCTGTTATTTCCAGAGAAACATCTTCAGTATGTTAGGATTGTTCAGTTGCTTAAGTATTTTTGATGGAAATGGATTGGCCTCCTCGCTTTCAGCGATGAGAGTGGAGAAACCTTTCCAGAGACCATGAGACTTATTGCTTTTACACAAATAATACCAATTTTTTTGAATGCTCACCAGGTAAAATGATGGAAGGCATATTTTCTTCTCTCTGGTTTATACAGAGTGATAAAAGTAACTAAAAAAAAGCATTTCGGTATAACTTCTCTTTACGCACGTAAGCACAGTGAACTGGAAAAGGGGAGTGATGGAAGAAGAAAAGGGAGGGGCCAAATGGAAGGGGTGTGGTTGGAGGAAAAAGGGGTTATACTACAGGGCAAAGGAGGCCTGGTTATACTTCTTGCATTTCTCAGTATTTCTCAGTTGGAAAGCCAGTTCGGTGTAGAGGTTAGGAGCACGGACTCTAATCTGGGAGAACCAGATTTGATTCCCCAGTCCCCATTACTCCACATGCAGCTGCTGGTGTGACCATGGGTCAGTCACAGGTTCTTTCACAAGCAGTTCTCTTAGAGCTCTCTCAGCCCCACCTACCTCACAGGGTGTCTGTTGTGGGGAGGGGAAGGGAAAGGAGATTGTAAACTGCTCTGAGACTCCTTTGGGTATTGAAAGGTGGGGTATAAATCCAATCTCCTCGGGAGTGATGGAAGAAGAAAAGGGAGGGGCCAAATGGAAGGGGTGTGGTTGGAGGAAAAAGGGGTTATACTACAGGGCAAAGGAGGCCTGGTTATACTTCTTGCATTTCTCAGTATTTCTCAGTTGGAAAGCCAGTTCGGTGTAGAGGTTAGGAGCACGGACTCTAATCTGGGAGAACCAGATTTGATTCCCCAGTCCCCATTACTCCACATGCAGCTGCTGGTGTGACCATGGGTCAGTCACAGGTTCTTTCACAAGCAGTTCTCTTAGAGCTCTCTCAGCCCCACCTACCTCACAGGGTGTCTGTTGTGGGGAGGGGAAGGGAAAGGAGATTGTAAACTGCTCTGAGACTCCTTTGGGTATTGAAAGGTGGGGTATAAATCCAATCTCCTCCTCCTCCCCCCCGCCTCCTCCCCCTCCCCCTCCTTCACTCAGGACTCACACAGTCCCGAAACCAGCCCTGGGTTACTGTAGCTTTTTTCAGTAGCTTTTGGGGGGGACTCCAGCCGCCTTTACCAGGAACATGCTGAATCTGTGATCCTCCCGATATGTGTGGTTTCTGTGTATGGTTCACCGAAAAACAGGAAAAAACTGTGACAATATAACACTAATATTGTTTAACATATTGTCACAGTTTTTTCCTGTTTTCCGGTGACTGTGTCCATCAACTTAGATCATTCCGTGTATGGTTGCCAGGTTCTCTTTGCTCACTAGTGAGGGGTGGGAGGGAGCTCTCTGGGAGTGCCAGGGGGTGATGTCACTGTGCACAACATCCCTGGTGTGATGATGTCACTTCCACATGACATCATCATGCCAGGGACATTGCACCGGGTGGTGCCTGGTGGGGGCGAGGCTTCCCCTGCTGGCCAGCTGGCCGGTGGCGGGCAGGAACCTGCCAAATCAGGTGATCCCCTGCTCCCCCCTGGGGGTTGGCAACCTTATCTCCATGTATATTGGAGCTGTGCAAACTGGGAGAATTGTGAGTACCCTGTGCTTCCAGTACATGTGGGTTGGATACTCCCAGATGCAAGATCTGGAGAAGGGCTCGTAAGTCTGCAGTATTGATTACTTTTTAAGCACACTGTTTTCACTGAAGAAAATTCAAACTCAATGGACACACTTCCATTGTGCAAAAGAACTGCAACCCAGTCCAGTCATTGCTGGATCCTGGAGCATCGTATGTAGTCAGCACAGGTCATCTTGTGTCCTTCTCAGCCCACCCTGCAGTCCTAAAGATTTTGAGAAGAGGTATCTACACAGTGGTGAGCAGTGGCTCAAGTGGTTAAGACGCTGAGCTGCAGACCAGAAGGTCGGCAGTTCGAGACCTGAGTGCCCCATGACGGAGTGAGCTCTCGTCTCTGGTCCCACCTCCTGCCAACCTAGCAGTTCGAAAGCAAGAAATTGCAAGTAGAAATTGCAAGTAGATAAATAGGTACTGCTTGGGTTGGAAGGTAACAGTGTTCCATAGTCATACCGGCCACATGACCACGGAAACATATCTGGACAGCAGTGGCTCTTCGGCTTGGAAACAGAGATGAGCACCGCATCCCTAGAGTCAGATTCAACTGGCTTTCAAGCAAGGGACACTTTACCTTTACCTTTATCTACACAGTGGGCAAGCCTTTGTGTTTCCCTATCTGTTTCAGGATAGCTTTTAGCATATTGCATTGGCAATAGCCTCTTTCAGCCCCAGTCAAGGTAGTGAAAGATGAGCGGCTTATTGCTATGAAAGAGCCCCGAAACGACATACCAGATTTGGTGAAAAGTGCACAACAACAACAAAAAACCCACAGGATTTCAGGAGATTTCTGTGTTGCTGGGAAGGCTGACAGACTGCAGCAAAAAGCCAAAAAGTTGTAATTTAGAGAAAGGGTTCCCCCCCCCCTTCCTTCAAGGAATTCTCTGGTGAGGAAATTTGATAAACGTACCACCAATGAGCTGGAGCTCATCTGATCCTCACCATTGACTCTCCTGCTGACGCTGCCAGATTTGAACAGAGTATCGTTCTTCTGCGATTAATCTTATAGCAGCTTTAGAAATTTTTGCTGTTTTAGCATGGCGGAGTGCAGGGGGGGTGGGAAGAGTCAGGCGGGGAGGGGGGAAATGCAGAAGAATCAAGCGGAGAATGGAACGGGAGATAAAAAAAAGCCGGAAGGTTAAACAGCACTCTGAGATGTAAATCATTCTACGACATGCTGACTTTTTAGAACTGCTATAGTTACTGATTATCTTTGAGGTGTCTTAACAGACTGCCAACGGAAAGGCCGGGTTTCCCAGCTGTGGTTTTGATAAGGCCTACTTATTTCATTTCTTATGTGGATCTGAAGTAAAAGAAACGGGCGGATTCCTCCAATCATGTCAGTATGAAGCATATGAATCGAAAGGATATCCAATTTGTGTAAAGCGGTACTTCCTTGGAGTATCAGTGATACCTGTACTCTTTGGTTGAGCCGGTTGCTACGGGCAGAGTAATTGCATCACCTATAAACTCTAGGGCTGTTCACCCACAAACACTGTGCTTTTTAGATGTCCCTTTTGATGGGGGTGTTCACGGCTGTTCTCATCCACTGTGTCTGGGCTCAGTGTTTCAAAGTTATTGTTCCCCATGACCATCCTGGAATGATGTTAGCCAGGAATTACATTGTGAGTACAACTGAAGGCCAATGTCATTGAGCTGGGCTGTTTATTCATTTACTGGAGGTGTTTATAGTCCACTTTTCCATGAAGCTCAAGGTGGTTTCCACATAAAAGGTAAAGGTAAAGGTTTCCCTTGCTCGAAAGCCAGTCGAGTCCAACTCTAGGGTTGCGGTGCTCATCTCCGTTTCAAAGCCAAAGAGCCAGCACTGTCCGAAGACGTTTCCGTGGTTATGAGGCCGGCATGACGAAACACCAAGGTGCACAAAACGCTGTTACCTTCCCACTGAAGTGGTACCTATTTATCTACTTGCAATGTCTTGCTTTCGAACTGCTAGGTTGGCAGGAGCTGAGGCCAGAGACGGGAGCTCACTCCATCATGTGGCAACTCAGGTCTCGAACTGCTGAACGACCGACCTTCCACAGCCTGCAGTTCAGCATCTTAACCACTTGAGCCACCGGAGCTCCATTCCACATAAAACAATCAATAAAATCATAATCCCGCTTTCAGCCTTGGCGAGGCTTCCTCGCACTTCCGCCGGCCTTGCAGGTCAACCGCCGGGCCCCTGATGTCAGGGGGTGTGGCATATGCTAATGAGTTATACTAATGAGTTCCCCTAGCTCTTTTTCTACGAAATGACCCCTGGGTGGGAGACAGCAACCTCGGGGAGGCCACATGTGGACGCCCGCTGCCTCAACCAAAAGCCTGGTAGAATAGCTCCGTCTTGCAGGCCCTGTGGAACCAAATAAGATCCCGCAGGGCCCTGATCTCAACAGGGAGCGTGTTCCACCAGGCAGGGACCAGTGCAGAGGAGGCCCTGGCTCTGGTCGAGGCTAGGCGGACGTCCTTTGTGCCAGGGACCACCAGGAGATATTGATTACTTGAGCATAAAGCTCTTTGAGGGGTATACAGGGAGAGGCCGTCCCAGGTATGTTGATCCCAGGCCGTGTAAGGCTTTGAAGGTGATTACCAACACCTTGAAGCCAGAGTGGCCAAATCTAAAACAGAGGGCAACTTATTTATTTATTTTTATCTCCTTGACACATTTATTAGCCGCCTTTCTCACAGAGCTCAAAATGGCTCACAGATGCAGTACAAAACATAAAATAAAGTACATAAAAAAAAGGTAAAACCAGAAATTTTAAAGAACCATTTAGGACTGCTTTAATCAACTTCTGAGCTACGTGCAGCTGGAAGAAAGGCATGAAAGGGGACATCACTCTGATTTTGCTTAAAGTACCACCTGGGAGGGTATATGCCCCCCCCGCCCCGTAGCTAGGGAATTTCAGAGGAGGGTGCTGGGGGGGCGCCAGCTAATTAAATCAACGCACAATGTAGGCAGCAAGTTGGGGCACTTTGGTGTCAGCCTGGGAAGGAGGGGGCCCAGAAGAAACACTAGGGGGCCAGGTCCCATGGGCCCCACATTAGCTACGTAACCCCCCCCCCTAAAAAGAATGCTCCTCAATGGCTTTAGCTTTTGCAATAAAATACCCATCCAAATATGGAGACGGACAGAAATCCCTCAAGGTTTTGTGGTATGGATGTCTGCAGATGCCACAAGAGCAGAACTGTGAGCTGGCTGACACTGAAGCCTCTTAGGATGCTGCTCTTCGGTGTGGATGTAGTGATGGCCAAGAGCATAGGCAGTTTTAAAGGGGGCTTAGACAGATACATGGAGGGTAGGACCATTGTGGTGGGTAAAGGGAATCTCCATATGCAGAGGCAGCAGAGCAGTGCCAGGAGGCAGCATCGGGGGAAAGGCCTTGACCTCTGTGCCCTTATCGTTTGGTCCTCTGGAGCAACTGGTTGGCCACTGTGTGAAAGAGGATGCCAGCCTAGACAGACCTAGGGGGTTGCCAGGAACTCACCACACGCCGGTGGGGCTGGGAGGGAGCCTTCCAGGAGTGGGACAGGGCTCCGCCCCAAACAGCAACATGATGACATCACACAGAAATAATGTTATCACGTCAGGGACATTGCGTGGCAATGCTCTGGTTTGAGGGCCAGGCCCATAGCTACAGTGGGGCATCTCGGGGCTAGGCCCCCTGAGTTCCTGAAGAGGAGAGATTGGATTTATACCCTGCCCTTCACTACTCAATGGAGTCTCAGAGTGGCTTACCAATTCCTTTCCCTTCCCCTCCCCACAACAGACACCCTGTGAGGTAGGTGGGGCTGAGAGAGCTCTGACAGAAACGGCTCTTTTTTCAAGAACAGCTCTTATCAGAGCTACGGCTTGCCCAAGGTCATCCAGCCAGGTGCAAGTGGAGGAGTGGGGGATCAAACCCGGTTCTCCCAGATTAGAGTCTGCGCACTTAACCACTACACCAAACTGGCAAGGACCATGACTTCCCATCCAGCCCAGGGCCCCCAAGCGGTGGCAGGTGCAGGGAAGGAGTTGGGTATTCCTTTAATTTGATTAGCCAGTGCCCCCCCAGAAATTTAAATGCCCCCCAACTTAAAGAATCCTGGCTACAGGCCTGTTGAGGGCAATAATCTATGGGGAAATTGCCGTCAAACCATAGAGTTTTCCCCTCAAACCGGAGCATAGCCACACATCGCCACCGACATGATGACGTCACTTCCGTGTGACATCATTGCATCAACTGTTTGAGGGTGGGGTTTCCCCCACTGGCCGGCTAGCCAGCAGTGGGCAGAACCCCCCCAAAGCAGGGGAATCCCCCACCAGGGGAACGGGAACCCTAGATGGACCACTGGTCTGATCCAGCAGGCTCAACTTATTTTCTAATGCAGGGTTTCTAATGATTGTGCTTCCTACCATATGACTCTTTGCTCCCAAGATGTTCTGCCTGAAAAGACTGCCTGCATCTCCATTGCTCACTTGCCCCCCTCTCCAAAAAGAAACTCAGTCGCTCTATCCCTTAACTTCTCACTCCCCGGAGGTGTGGGGAGTTCTTTAACAATACGATGAGGGGCTAGCTTAAGCATTTAGCAAAGTGCAATCAAGGCATGCTGTCACCTGGCCATGCCTCCTAGAGTTCTTAAAATAACCTTCAGCCAAGCAACCTTCCCTTGGCATCAGATGGAGGGAGTGGAAGCTTTAAGGATGTGTTTGGAAAGCACCCTCTATCCCATCCGTCATGCGTGACATGTACTTTGCTAGAAGAGATAAGCACTTACAGGTCTTTCATCATCTCATTCCTTCCATCCGGCTTGCCCCGCCTCCCCCCCCCCATGCTTCTTTCTGTTCAGAATACAAGACAGAGAAGTTGGACCACAGGGTTAGCTGCTGTCAGAAACCTCCGCAGAAAACCTTCCTGCCTGAAGCTCTTTTGGGAGTCCTCCGGCTATTTCCTCGCCCGGCGTAATAAACTACAAAAAAACCCCTCTGAACTCCCAGATTGAATGCATTATTGCTGTGGTACAATTCCATTCCATTGACGCTTCCGACCTTTAATGCTGAAAGGGAATACACTGGCTGGAAGCTGCTAGTTCCACTCCTTTGTTCCATATTGCTGCGTGCAAAGGAGCAGTCAGTCTTCGTCGCCCTCTGAGCTCCCTTTAGGTGTCTCCTCAACTAATGGCGGAGGACTGTGCCCGTTCCCCAATGCATTGTATTTGTCACGGTCTTTATTAGTGCTGGTACTAAGTCTAAGGCTCTTGGAGTTCCCTCCTGCCTTTTAGATGTGTGGCGTTAAGAAAGAAAGAGAACTGTGAGGAAAAGAATAATGGGCTCGACACAATAAAATCACTGATATTGCGAATACAGCAGGATATAACCCTTTCCCTCCCCCCAAGAAAACACAGTTCCCATTCGTTCTCTGTGCCAGAGGGCGATGGTTTGGTTCCTCCCAAAGGTCTGACAGCTTAAAACACTTTGTTTCAAAATTAAAATTGTATTTTGTTCCTTATAACTGGAAAAGATTGCTATTCCAGGGGTCATTTCCTGCAGGAGCGCACAGGAGCGGAGCTCCGGCAGTAAAGAGCCCGGGGGGGCGGGCACATGCAACAAGCCACACCCCCTGCTCCCAGCAGCCCTCAGTCAGAGCAAGAAGCAGCCAGGTAAGCTGCAGCCCCCCTCCCCCAGTCCAAAACAGTCCAGTGGCATCTTTAAGACCAAGTTTTATTCAGGTACAAGCTCTCCCTCCTCTGCGAGGACAGATCTACACATCCCACCCCCCAATAACTAGCAATCCAAAACAGTCCAGTGGAGCCTGAGCGGTGGGTGTTGCCTTCTGACACACTTCTGGTGATGTCAGGGGGTGTGGCATATGCAAATAACTTATGCTAATGTGTGATGCTAATAGGCTCCTGCACCTCTTTTTTTACGAAATGACCTCTGGCTATTACTATGGTTCAGTATAAATTATCCGCTACTAGTTTTTGTTGGTCTTTGTTCTGGACCTGTAACAGCTCTGCATCAGGAGTAGTAACTACGTGATCCTCTTGATCTGATTCAGAGATGCAGTGGAATGTCCCCTCCCCAATGGTGGCTGATTGTCAGAAGGCAGGGCCAGAGCAGAGACTCATGCAGAGGCAGTGTAAACATCCTCATTTGTTTGAGGGTACTCTGAACTTAACAGTAGCTATTTTTTGGTTTTGGTTTTAATTTAGTGATTTGTTATGACACATCAACAGTTTTCCTGAGCTGCTCTATTCCCGGCTCACACTTGGAGAACTCCTAGTCTAGAGATGACCTTCTCCAGAGATTTGCATGGAGAACACGTGGTGTATAGTGGATACGGAGCTGAAGTAGGACCCGTGTAAATGGGACTTAAATCCTCACGTTGCCATGAAGTTCATTGGTTAACCTGTGGCAAGTTTAGGGTGGCCAGCCTGAGGTCCGTCCCATCTCCAAACCCAGCCCTCTGTCCCCAAATCTCCAGGAGTTTCCTAACCCAGAGCTAGCAACTTTAGGTGAGTTATTGTGAAATCCTACTCAGGTCTATTCAGTGGGTTTACTTCCAGGTAAGTGTCCTTAGGATCGCGCTGTTAGAGTAGCAGGAGTAGGCACTAAAATATGTTTTGTGCTGGCCTAGTCTGTGGGAGGAGACATAGGGTTGCCAGCATAGGGCTACCAACTCCAAAGTGGCTCTGGGGGCAACTCTGAGCACTGTGTGACATCACTTCCAGTTACCATAGAAGAAGAAAAAGAGATTGGATTTATACCCCGCCCTTCACTTGGAGTCTCAGAGCGGCTTACAAACTCCTTTCCCCTCCCCTCCCCACAACAGACACCCTGTGAGGTGGGTGGGGCTGAGAGAGCTCTGACAGAAACTGCTCTTTTTCAAGAACAGCTCTTATCAGAGCTATGGCTTGCCCAAGGTCATTCAGCCAGGTGCAAGTGGAGGAGTGGGGAATCAAACCCGGTTCTCCCAGATTAGAGTCCACGCACTTAACCACTACACCAAACTGGCGTAGAGTTTGGGGAGATTGCTAGAGCATCCGGGTGCCATGCGACAACAATTTCAGCTACACGACTGGAAGTGACATTGCCGTGACAGCACCGTTTCAGCCCAATTCCCCCCACTGCTGCACCGGACAGCATCAGGAGAGGAGGGGTACGTCGGGTCTCTATAGGTGGACACCAGTGCTTACTCCCACCTCACCCCCCAAAAAGCTACACTTTATTGGTTTCCTTTATTGCGCCACAATAGAGCAAAAGGTTTTCTGGTGCACCATCAATAGGGCTGCCAGCATCCAGGTAAACAAAAACCAACTGTGATATTATCATGCAATCTATTCATTCATTATTATCCAGCATTTATATTATGGTACAAATTACAAAACACATTCCAATATTTAAAGTGCTCTTGTAAACTAATGCCCTGATGCTGCATTAAGCTGAATGTAAACGGAGACTTCAAGGTCTGCAGTGTAAAACTCTCCTTAAAACGGACTGAATAAGCAGAGAAGAAGAAAAAAAACTTCTTTGACTGCCGCGGTACCTTGATAAAGGACCGAACATGGGTGTGGAGCTGGCCCGTTTGAGCCACAGGAGCCACGACAGTTGATCAGATACTTGTAATAATTTACTTCTACGTCAAGGAAGGACTGTGTTAAGCTACTTTGAGCTGGGTTATTCAGAGGAACTTTGAGCACGGACAACTTGGTTTACAAGGACAGTTTAAATATTTGTTTGTTTAAATTGGAGTGTGTTTTGTAATTTGTAAGGTAAAGGTAAACGTAAAGGTTTCCCTTGCTTGAGAGCCCATCGAATCCAACTCTAGGGATGCGGTGCTCATCTCCATTTCCAGGCCGAAGAGCCAGCGCTGTCCGAAGACGTTTCCGTGGTCATGTGGCCGGCATGACTAGATGCCGAGGCGCACAGAACGCTATTACCTTCCCACTGAAGTGGTACCTATTGATAGACTTGTGATTTCTTTGCTTTCGAACTGCCAGGTTGGCAGGAGCTGGGGCCAGAGACGGGAGCTCACTCCATCATGTGGCACACTCGGGTCTCGAACTGCTGAACTACCAACCTTAATATAAATGCTTGATAACAATCATTGAATAGATTGCACAATAATATCACTGGTTGGTTTTGTTTGTTTACTTGCAACCTATCTCATGATCTCATGTTTGTATAGCCTCCAGGTGGTACCTGGAGATCTCCCAGAATTCCAGGGGTCTCCAGACTTCAGAGATCAGTTCCCCTGGAGAAAATGGCTGCTTTGGAAGGTCAACCATGTGCCTTTATATCCTGCTGTGGTCCCTCTCCTCCCCCTACCCCACCTTCCCCGGACTCCACTCCCAAATCTCCTGATATTTCCCATCCCAGAGCTGGCAAACTCCTGGAGATCTAGGGGTGGAGCCTGGGGAGGACAAGGGACCTCAGTGGGGTACAATGCCACAGAGTCCACCCTCCAAAGCACGCATTTTCTTCAGGGGAACTGATCTCTGTAGTTGGGAAAGAGCTGGAATTCTGGGGGATCCCCAGGTCCCCACCTGGAAGCTGGCATCAATACATCAACTTGGGTAGTCACTCACACACATGAACATACATGGAACTGCCTTATACTAAATGAGACCGTTGATCCATCGAGGTCAGTATTGTCTATTCAGACTGGCAGTGCCTCTCCAAGGTCTCAGGCAGAGGTCTTCCACATCACCTACTGCTTGGTTATTTTCTACTGGAGACGCTGGGGACCTTTGGCATGCAAAGCAGAGGCTCTTCCACTGAGCCACAGCCCTTCTATCCATGACCCGACCCAAATTCTGTGGGTTAACCTTTTACATCTCAAAAAAAAAAAAAAACCTTATGCAAAAAACACATGCAAAAAAAAGCTTGATAAGTTCTTGCTGTGTCTCAGAGCTGCTTTATACTTTACGTAATAATTACATTTGCTTTCGTCGATGTGTGTTCTTAGCCACTCCGCTACACATGCCAGAGCATCCTGATGGGCCACAGCTCCCCAGAGCCATTCCCCTGTGGGCTTAGAGGTATGTGCCTGAGAGCCAGTTTGGTGTAGTGGTTAAGTGTGCAGATTCTAATCTGGGAGAACCGGGTTTGATTCCCCACTCCTCAACTTGCCCCTGCTGATGTGACCTTGGGTCAGTCACAAGCTCTGGCACAGCTGTCCTTGAAAAAGAGCAGTTTGTGTCAGAGGGGTGATGTCAGGGGGTGTGGCATATGCAAAGAAGTTATGCTAACGAGTTATGCTGAGCTCTTGCACCTCTTTTTCTACGAAATGACCTGTGTGTTTACATCTCCCAGAAGTGACGTAGGCACGTCGATGATGTTGGGAGGCTGATGCTCTGGTTTTTGGGCAAAACTCTGTGGTAGAATTAGCTTCTCTCAGCCCCACCCACCCCACAGGGTGTCTGTTGTGGGGAGGGGAAGGGAAAGGAGTTTGTAAGCCGCTCTGAGACTCCAAGTGAAGGGCGGGGGTATAAATCCAATCTCTTCTTCTTTAACCATGTCTAGCGGTTCTGAAACGCTTTGATCTCAGGGGTAATCCATAGCGTGCTGCTCGACAGTTCCAGCCCATTTAGATCCACAGTATGTATAACGCTGTGCTTGAAGCAGGAGAAAGAAGAAAGCTATGGAATTATATTGATAGGCTCGCATTCACCTTTTCCTTCTTTTAAGGCATTATGGATCTGCTAAGCTGGTTATTCCTCCGTGTGTGCTGGGTGCGTGGTACCAGTCAGCCCTTGAACAATAGTGCTATTGTGACAAGGCAAAGCCGTACTAAAAAGAGATGTTGTCGAAGGAGGCAGAGCCCAGGACCCTGAGCTGATCTCCGAAGAATGTTTTGAACGCTGCTCTCCTGTCATCCCATCTGCAGAGATTCAGTCGTACAAGGACGTCCCCTCAGGCAGTATCAATACAGGAGTGAGGTTTAGGAGACCAGATGCACATCACAAAGAATTTTAATAAAGCTTGACAGATTTATTGCGTTAATAGTGCTGATGTTGGGAAAGCAGGGCCTACACCGTCAGGTGCGCGCGCATAAATGTGACAAGGAAAGAGCTTTCATTTACAGAGCGGATAGTGTCAGAGGAGGAGGGGGAAATCCATTGCAGATTTCACCTCTTTTGTCCTCCTGATCAGTTTGAGTCTAGAGCTGGATCGTATGACAACGTATGCAGCTGCTGGATATCTGGTCCCTTCCCAGAAGAACGTACTCATCTGAGTTTCAGTATATATTCCTGCCAAAACTAGATAATGACTCCAAGGAGAACAGAATGTGTATGTTGGGGGGGGGGGGTTGGCGTCTGGATACAGACCACAGTTTTGTTGCAGACATGTGAGTATGATAACATCTCATTATGACCTCAGAACCCTTCTAGTCATGCATGTGTCCCCCCCTTTGAGGATGTGATGTGTGGAATCTACCTAATGGCTGCGGTTGCCAGATCCCCCCAGGGCAGGCGGGGATCCCCCAGTTTCGGGCACCCCCACCCCCAGTGGCAGCCAGCTGGCTGGCAGGGGAGAGTTACCAGCCCAAATGTGATGTGTTTACAGGGGTCATTTCCTGCAGGAGCGCACAGGAGCAGAGCTCCAGCAGTAAAGCACCCAGGGGGCAGGCACATGCAACAAGCCCCACCCCCTGCTCCCAGCAGCCCTCAGTCAGAGCAAGAAGCAGCCAGGTAAGTTGCAGAGCCCCCCCGGGCCCCCCCCCCAGCCCCCCGGTCCAAAACAGGCCGGTGGCACCTTTAAGACCAAGTTTTATTCAGGTACAAGCTCTCCCTCCTCTGCAAGGACAGATCTGCACATTCCCCCCCCCCCAATAGCTAGGAATCCAAAACAGTCCAGTGGAGCCTGAGCGGTGGGTGTTGCCTTCTGACACACTTCCGGTGATGTCATGGGGTGTGGCATATGCAAAGAAGTTATGCTAATGAGTTATGCTAATGAGCTCCTGCACCTCTTTTTCTACGAAATGACCCATGTGTTTACATCTCCCAGAAGTGACATAGGCACGTCGATGATGTTGGGAGGGTGATGCTCTGGTTTTTGGGCAAAACTCTGTGGTAGAATTAGCTTCAAACCATAGAGTTTTGCCACAAAACCTGATGTCCCCAACATATCTACATCACCCGGAGGTGACGTAGGCACAGCGTGCTTCTTCCCTCCCCTCTCCCGGATCATCCCGGTAACTCCTCCGCCAGCTTATCATTCAGACCTGGCAACCCTACTATTGGCAGAAATAGGGCATGCACCTAATAGGAAAAGAGAACATTGTTACTGCATTATATTATTATCCCCCTCCCCTTTCCTCAGCCTGAATTCCCCAGTCTAGCCTGAGCTCATTGGAGCTTGAGAGCTTTACAGACTGGCCACCAATGAAGACTGGCGTTGTTAAGCAAAGGAAGGCAGTGGCAAAGCACCTCTGTTCCTCTCTTGCCTGGAACACCCCGTGGATGGGGTTGCCATATGGTGGTTGTGACTCAATGACACTGTTTTTCTTTGTCTTGTGTGAGGGAGGTGATTCTCCTTCCCCCTTTATCTTCACAAAAACCTTGAGAGTGACTGGCCCAAGTTCCTCCAGTGAGCTCTGTCCAGATTTTAACCTACCTTTTCTTGGTCCGTCACTGTAACTATTATGCCTACTGTTGGAAAGCTTTCACTGGCTTGTTTACAAAGTGTGTTACAGGGTCTGGAAGATCAGAATTATTTTCCGCCATTCCCTTTTCGACAGTCCCACAAGAATGTGTAATTCCAGAAGCAGAGCAAAATCTCTCTACTGCCAAATCCCTTCCTTGTCGCTGTAAGGTTTACCTTGTCAGCCAAAATGCAAAGTCTTCAGTTAAATGATTCTTGTAAACTAGCAGCTCTGCTCTCTTCCAGTCAAAGCAGAATTAAACTCACAGCCCCTTCATTGGAGCTGGGAAGGTTGGCTTTGCCAGCTCTCTTCTGGGAGTAGAGTGTGGAGGGATCTGAGTCCTTTTATCAGTTTTGTGTGCATTACCTTCCAAGAGGTGGTGGTCATCATTATATCTTTCTAAACTGCAGATTGGAAGGTCAGTAGTTTGGGAGTTCAAGAATTGAGACCTAGTTCTGAGAAGAGGTATCTACACAGTGGTGAGCAGTGGCACAAGTGGTTAAGATGCTGAGCTGCAGACCTGAAGGTCAGTAGTTCAGCAGTTCGAGACCCGAGTGCCTCAAGACGGAGTGAGCTCCCGTCTCTGGCCCCAGCTCCTGCCAACCTAGTAGTTTGAAAGCAAGAAAATTGCAAGTAGATAAATAGGTACTACTTCGGTGGGAAGGTAACAGCGTCCTGTATGCCTTGGCATTTAGTCATGCTGGTCACATGACCACGGAGAAGTCTTCGGACAGCGCTGGCTCTTCGGCTTGGAAATGGAGATGAGCACCGCCCCCTAGAGCAAATTGACACTTGGGCACTCAGTGTAAATTTGCTGTGGCAACCTCCTCAAACCCCAGCCTCTCCAGGCCCCACCCCTGAAATCCCCAGGAATCTCCCAACCTGGAGTTGGCAACCCCATGCCCTTCCCAGCTAACTATCAACCTACTTTTACTTGCCCCTCTGACTGCAGCCGACTTCTGCCCTCCCTCCGGGAGATCAGTTGTAATTCTGAGTGATCTCCACCCATCACCTGGAGACTGGCAACAGTGGTTCCCCAGGAGGAAATGGCTGGTTGGGAGGGTGGCGTCTATGGCACTGTACATGTCTGAGGTGCCACTCCTCCTCAAATCTCACCCTCTCCAGGTTCCATTCCTCAAATCTCTAGGAATTTTCCAACTGGAGTTGGCAACCATATCTCCTTCCCGGCCAATCATCAACCTACGTTTATATCCCCCTCACTCTTCAGCTTTCCTCCCCCCCCCCCCCCTGTGCAGC
>NW_015170899.1:581922-589776 GCF_001447785.1 Gekko japonicus | reverse complement strand
CCCTACTCACAATACTCTCTACCTTTGGAAGTTGTGGGCTCAGGATAGGATCTCTCCTTGGACTAGACTCTGGCTCTGCTTCAGCCTCTCTCTCTTGCCCAAGAGAGCAGGGAAACTTCCATTCATTCTCCAGTCCAGCCGACTGTGGAGTGGCTGAATTTCTGCTGCCTCCCAGGGTTCCCCCACATCTCTGGCTTGTGGCCTGGTTGGCACAGGCAGCAGGACCCTTTCCTAACCTCCTGTAGGATGAAGACTGCCTCCTCCCTGGATGGGCTGGAGTCTATATTGATGCTGCCCCTTGGGACAGGCCCTCTTTTCCCACACTTTCTGGCCTTGGGGCAGCTGGGAACTGTAGGCCAGCAGATGAGGAAGCCCCATTCGACCCAGTGAGTGATACTCCTGCAGACCCCTCTCTGGAACTACAGCTCAATTAAACCTTATGGGGGAACATTTTAAACAAACAACCACAGATGGCAGCCATCTTTCTAACGCAGGTAACTGCCATTTCATTACACTACCAACAACCACTGAGGGGAAAGTGAGTCGCACACAGGAGGCAAGCAGGAGAAGTGTCTTCATCAAGAGAGAAAGCTGTTTGCCAGTAATTCTGACAGGGCACAGTGGCTGAAGGGGGAGTGGGTGGGGAAGAGGAGCAAACCCAGGACCTGGCCAATGGCACGCAAGTACTCTTGAGTGGTGACTGACGGACCAATGGCTGAGGGAGTGCATCGCACAGCCAATGGGAGGGCTGCAAAGTGCCACTCCAAAACACAAGTATATATAATGATATGTGTGTGTGTGTGTTTATGTGTGTGTGTCATTTTCTTATTTACTGTATTTATTTTTATTTAAGACATTTGTTACCCCACAGAGCATTGATTTCCAAGGTGGGGATCTCAGTATCCATTGCAACAGCCCTAATTGGCCAACAATTATCATCCTTGTAAATAGCGGTAGACTGGACTCTGAAGAATTTGTCCTGCTCTCTGAGTAAACACAGAAAGAAGGCAAAGAAAGGATCCGATGAGCTACCCTAGCAAAAGGATCGAAGTGCCCTAACGTTTAGTTTCCAGAAAGATTAAACTGAAGTTCTCTACCTCCTTTTAGTAGTTTGTTGTAAAACAAATTTCTTTTTGGGGGGAGGTGCAAAAGGAAAAAGAAACAGGAAGAAGAAGATTGCTCACTGAAGTCCAGTAGCTTTAAACATTAAACAGCACTGAAGTCCAGTAGCTTTAAACATTAAACAGCACTTTCCTTGCTTGGGTAAGTTGAGGTATTTTACCATACACCCTTACTTGGGTCCTGTTCTGTGTTCTACACATCCCTACAGTATACTACCCCCCCCCCACCCCGATCAATAAAAAATGTGAAGTAACTCCTAACAGATTTTATTCTGGGCGCACTACTGTATATTTTGGGGTGTGCGGAATAACGGTGGGATGGACACAGATGTTCTGACTGTGTTAGGAATGGTTCGGTATTATGCATAGCTACATCCGAAGTTTATAGAAAGAGCCTTGCTGGATTAGATCAGAAGACCACATGGTCCTCTTTCCACTGGTGGTCAGTGTGATGCTTTTGAGAAGCCCACAAGCAAGTTCTGTCCATCCCTTTCCGTTGTTGTCCTTCAGCAACTGATATTCAGAGGACTGTGGCCTCTGAATATCCACACACAGGAAGCTGCCTTATACTGAATCAGACCTTCAGTCCATCAAGGTCAATACTGTCCACTCAAACTGACAGCAGCTCTCCAGTGTCTCAGGTCTTTCACATCACCTGTTATCCGTTCCTTTTGGTGTAGTGGTTAAGAGTGGCAGGCTCTAACCTGGAGAACCGGGTTTGATTCCTCGCTCCTCCATATGCAGCCAGCTGGGTGACCTTGGGTCAGTCACAGTTCTCTCAGAGCTGTTCTCTCAAGAGTAGTTCTCAATCAGAGCTCTCTCAGCCTCACCTACCTCACAGGGTGTCTGTTGTGGGGAGAGGAAGGGAAGGAGATTGTAAGCCACTCTGAGACTCTGGTTGAAAGGCAGGGTATAAATCCTCCTCCTCCTCCTCCTCCTTCTTTGTCTTCTGATAGCAGCCCGGGGATTGAATCTCGACCTTCTGCATACCAGCTAAAGGCTCTCCTGCTGAGCCACAGCCCCTCCCCTGATGTCATAGTTGTCTAAAGCCCCGCTCTTTTCTGCATGTATCCATGATTTATGTCTTAGATTTGTATCCCCACCCCCTTCTCCCACAACGTGGTGCTCGGGGTGACTCACGACATTTTAAAAGACATACAACGGAACCATAAGGTTCATCGTTAAAACGGTTAAAATCTTGACATTCTCCCGGTACCTAGAAATTTAGCTGAGTTTGTAATGGCAGCATCCATTACAAAGAAGACAGATCTTGGGGAAGATGGAAACATTGTTGGCCTCCTCCTTTCCTCCTAGCGCTCCGCAGAAACTCTTTCATCCGGTCTTATGAGGCTTTGCTCTCAACTAAGGGCACACTGCCACCACTTTTGCTTTCCTCTTGTGGACACTGAGCCTGATTCCTTTCGCATAAATATCAAGAGCCAACAGAAATATATAATAAAAAATAGGAATAGGCGGCTATCTTGGGGTATTATTAAGAAATATTTCCAAATGGAACCGTTTCATGGGATCATTCTTTTTAAACCTCACAATGTAATAGAAAGCCATTAAAGTGGAATATTAGCTGCACATGTCATTGGAACCTATAAAAGAAGTATAAAATACTTACCAAATAATCCATAACCAGTCAAGTATAACTACAATATGTAAAATATGAGTGTCAAGGGGAACATCCACAAAGGAGTCAGTAAAAGGCAAGGATGGGGAATTGAGGAACTGAGAAAACAGAATGGCTCAGATCTCCCCCCTCCTTATTTTTCTAAATGAAGTGAATGTATTTTTAGGTGCAATCCAGCAGCTAGGATGTTGCTCACCCTCCAGTCGTTTTAGTGCATTGTGGGTGCTTGGGTAGTGATAAAAGAGTCCAAATATCTGCCGCAGGTTGCGTCCACTGGGAAAGGGAGCATGCATGTTTTATTTGCTTCTTGCCTCTTTCAAGTACACAGAACTGGCACCCGAGAATAAGTGGGCCCTCACTTACCCTTTTAAAGGGACAGGTATCAAATACAGTAGGTGAATCCAAGGGATTTCTTCAACTAATGGCTAGAGGCATGGGTCAGGGAAAGGCTCCTCATACTGATGGAATGTGCTACCATAGGAACACACCTGTACGGTCATCTTTGGACGCCCTGTTTTAGTTGCCCCCACCATCTGAGCCTGGATGCTGGGTGACCCAAGAAAGGGCCTTCTTGGTTGTGGCACCAAAACGCTGGAACTTCTCTCCCCAGGGAGATTTGTCTGTCTCTCTCTACTGGTGTCGTCCGCCAGTAGGTGAAGACATTTTTGTTTCAATCGGCATACCCCCAATAATGGCTACTGGCCCTCCTTCCTGATTTTAACATTGTTTATGTGTTTTTATTAATTATTTTTATAATTTTAAATGCATTTTTAACTGTCCAGCTGTTTTAATGTTTACGTGTTCACCACCTTGGGGATCCTGATCAGGTGGGAAGGTGGAATAAAAACGTTTTCAATAAATACATAAATAAAATTAGCTGAACAAATCCAGCTGATTCAATCCTGTTTAACTGCCCTAGTTCCTTGAGAGTGAATGCTGATGGATGAGAGAACATCTTGGAGATTTTGTGTCTGTGTTTAAATCTTTGGATATTTGGTGTCCCGACCATGAGGAAAACTAGGAGTGAAATGGGTGTTCCAAGTCAACTGCTCGTCACCGGGACCATTGATTTTGCTATCATAAGGATCATGGATTCTTGAAATTGACACTCAAGTAATCTGGAGAGTATCACTTTGCAGAGACTGCGAGAAGTTGTATCCTATTTGGGACTCTCCACTAGGCATTGGCATACCTTTAAATTGGGACTGTAATGATGTTATATGGCTGTATAAAGAGTTAACTTTTGTATATGAGATTTGTATTTGAAATTTATCAAATACATTTGAAATAGTATTAGTAATTTGGTCGCAACAACTTGTGTGTTTGTGATGGTAGTTCCAAATCCTGCAAGAAAATATCCTGCTGTGTCATTTTCATGCATCCATTTGTTTTAAAGGTAAAGTAAAGGTTTCCCTTGCTCGAAAGCCAGTCAAATCCGACTCTAGGGATGCTGTGCTCATCTCCGTTTCCAAGCCAAAGAACCAGCCCTGTCCAAAGACATGACTAGCAACCAAGACACACGGGACGCTGTTACCTTCCCACTGAAGTGGTACCTGTTTATCTACTTTCAATTTCTTGCTTTTGAACTGCTAGTTTGGCAGGAGCTGGGGTCCGAGACGGGAGCTCACTTCGTCATGCGGCACTCGGGTATCAAACTGCTGAACTACCAACCTTCCGGTCTGCAGTTCAATGTCTTAACCACTTGAGCCACCGCAGCCCCGTTAACATTACTGTAGGGTTCACTTAATCACCAGGTGGGGATTTTGCATGCACAGAAGAGCAGATGGTTATGTGGCCGATCTTTGTACATGTGTGGTAATGCATGACACTGATTCTCATTCTACTCTGCCACTGTATATAAGGATTGCCTGCGAGTGAGTGAATGTGCCAACCCTAAATCAGATGCTTTACTGGTCAGGCTCTGTCCAGCTCTGAAGAGGAAATCAGAGTGGCAGTGTGATCGGGGCATAGCCAGTGTAGGCTGCAGGAGCAGCTGTCAGCATTGGATCAGGAGAGCCATGTGCAAATCACCACTCAGCTGTGAGGCTGCCCGGGGGCTGTCTTAAAGAAGTCCTTGTCTCAGCCTCACCTACCTCCTGGGTCATTAGGAAGAAAAACTGAATCACTGTGGAGGGAAATCAGGCAGATCCCCCCCCCCCGTTTCCCCCTTGGCTTACAGGTTTATAGAGGCAGAATGAAGACCTGATGGGGTAGGGGAGGGTTCATATGGATTATGGAGGGTCCATATGGACTAGGGTCATATGGATTAGAGCTAATTTGAAACACAGGGCCCCCAGTCACACAGGAGGATTTGCCCCAAAAACCGGACGGGTTGAGAGCACATCAAACAGGCGCGATCATACTGCAACATCTGGGAAGCGTCACGTACTTGTCCCCGATCTGTCCCTTCAGCCCGAAAACGTGCACTGAAAAGGTACCGGCAACAGAGCACTACCTTCTGGATGACGTGCGGCAACTCAAGGCATCTGATCGGGGAAGCGCTGGTAGCCCGTCGCAGCCAGCGCCGTTCCCCGTCCCACGCATGCGCACAAACACGCAACGTCCGTTTTGCCGCACCACGTCTGATTGCCGGCCGGAGTGCGGAGCCACGGGGGCGCGTCGGATCGTGCTACTGCGGTTCTTTTTGCTCCGGCTCTAATTTGCCTCCCTTCAGCGGTGCAGTATCCCGCTCGTGTGACCGGGACCAGGGAAAGCCTTGCTGGCTCTAACTTAGAATCCTCCTCCTGCCAATACATGGCCAACCATATGTTGGAAAGCAGGAGACATTGGCTGACAGGGGAGCAGTGAGGTAATTTTAGCAGGTGGGGCCTGGAGACTTCCCAGAATTAAAGTAGATCTCCAAACTACAAAGATCAGTTCGCCTGGAAAAGAACGGATGCTCTGGAGAATGGCACGAAACCATGCTGAGGTTTCTCCCCAAAATCCCCCATAAGAGTCCCCTTTGGATCATAATATACACTTCAATTGCAAAGCTAAGTTCTTCTTCGGAGGCTCCTCTGCTGAGCCTGTGAGCGCTAAGCCAAGTCACTCCTCTTGGCTGACCAGGTTTTATCTTCTACCAGTATTATCTTTGCTAACTAATTTCCTGCCCCTCCCCTTCCCTGCTGCTGGGGCGGGGGCTAGTCTTTTACAATGGATCCGCCAGCCAGCATTCAGCAAAGGGTGAGTGACACTACCTCCCCCTTTCTTAGAGGAAAGGATGGCAAAAGTAGTGCTTCGTGACCCTTGAGCCATCTTGGCGTGTGAGGAGAGTTTGTGGAGGCAGCCCGTGAGAAACCTGTGCAAGCAGAGCTGACCTGCTTGCCCCAGTGTCTAGCATTAGGTATAGCTCAGCTCTGAAGTAGGGTTGCCAACTTCCGGTTAGGAAATTCCTGGAGATTTGGTGGGTGGAGCCTGGGAAGTGTGGCGTTTGGGGAGAAACCTCAGCATGGTTTCGTGCCATTCTCCAGAGCATCCGTTCTTTTCCAGGCGAACTGATCTTTGTTGTTTGGAGGGAGATCTACTTTAATCCTGGGAAGTCTCCAGGCCCCACCTGGGGGGATGTCAGTCCTAAAGGCCTGGTTCTCAGTAAGGCGGGCACTGGGCTGTGCAGTCAGTACAACCGAACCGTAACTGAACATTCCTTTGTACGAAATGTCATTTGCATGTAGAAAAGTAGATGTTGGCAAGAAGGCTAAACTAGAACCCTTCCTGAAATTTAGTTTCCTGTGAGGTAGGGTTGCCAACCTCCAGGTGGGCTCTGGAGATCCCCTGGAATTACAACCGATCTCCAGAACAGAGGTCAGTTCCCCTGAAAGAAAATGGCTGCTTTGCAGGGTAGACTCTCATGGCTTTATGGCCCACTGAGGTCCCTCACCTCCCTAAATGCTGCCCTCCCCAGGTTCTGCCCCCAAATAGCCATGAATTTCCCAACAAGGAGTTGGCAACCCTACTGTGATGGGGTTTTCTCTCTATGTATGGAAGGTAATTTGACCCTGGGTACTGTCATTTGCAGGGGCCACGGTGGCTCAGAGGTTAAGATACTGAGCTGCAGACTGGAAGGTCTGTAGTTTGGCAGTTCAAGACCCGAGTACTGCATGACGGGGTGAGCTCTCATCTCTGGACCCAGCTCCTGCCAACCTAGCAGTTCGAAAGCAAGAAATTGCAAGTAAATAAACAGGTACCACTTCGGTGGGAAGGTAACAGCGTTCCGTGTGCCTTGGCGTTTAGTCATGCCAGCCACATGACCACGGAAATGTCTTCAGACAGCGCTGGCTCTTCGGCTTTGAAACGGAGATGAGCACCGCAACCCTAGAGTCGGATTCAACTGGCTTTCGAGCAAGGGAACCTTTACCTTTACTGTCATTTGCAGTCTGAAGAACTAGATCTTAATTTAAAGAGAACCTATATAAGTAGGTTTATGGGCATACAGGTAGTCTTCAGAAGCTGCAGGGTTTTTTGTCATGAGGAAACAGCCCAGTGTTTTGTTAAGGGTTGTAAATCCTCGTGTTTGATTCTGTTCAAGGGGAAGCGTTATGGATTATTTTTAAAAGAATTTTGCAGCTGGTGACTGTCATGGAAGAATGAAGTGCCTTGATGATGGTACATAAATTTTTGCCAGCGTTTAATATGACCGGCTTATGGGATTTCCCAAGCGGAGAGTCCACAGTTCCAATGCCACCAGTGGCTTTTTGAATGCTGTCAAAGGTATAGTGACATTTGGAGAGACTTCTGGCACAGAGGAGCTATGCAGATTTGGAGCCGAGGGTCTGCTGGGAGCTGGCGGGTCAGAGTACCCGGGGACAAAAATAAATCAGCAGCCCTCAGTTCTTCCCTCTCTTTACGGTGCGTTTAGTGGATCAGAAATGAGCATTGGCAGGTATTAGCCGGAGGGTATCCAAAAAGCAGCTCCCATCAATATTCATGTGTCAGGGGTTGCAGCTAGAGGAAGTGGGGGGGAAACAAGGCTGTATTTCACAAGCAAGCAGAGCCAAACTATGTGTGGCAAGCTTCCTTCCTGATGGCAAATGATTTAAAGATCTCTCTTTACAAAAAAAATAAATAATGGAAGGGAGAGGCCCTGACCTGGATCCAAGC
>NW_015170899.1:580094-581904 GCF_001447785.1 Gekko japonicus | reverse complement strand
TGTTGCTTGCTAGCGTGGGGGTGTTTTCACTCTCTCGGCGTGTTTAAAGATTCTTGTGTATTCTTAGAATGATGATTTTGGCTTTTGACTTGCTAGTCGTTCTTATTAATATCCCACCCACCCCTTTTAGACCCATATGCCTGTGTAGAACTTTTCACTTGTTTTGTTTTTTTTCATAAACTCATGATGGATTGCTGGATTTCCCCCTCTTTGATATAGAGCCCGGAGTGAAAGTGGCAAAGGAGTTACTGCCTCAGTAAATAGCAGCAGCCGCTCTCGGGATGTGCCCCGGCATTCTAATGAGTCTCGTCTCCAAGCATGCGGTTTGCTTAATGAGAGAGCTGACTTTGGGGCTCTTTCATAAATTACATTGTGGTCCCATCAGAAGTATGATTTCTTCTCTGTCTCTCCCCCTTCCCCCATCTCCCCGTCTTCTCCACACATACAAACAACAAATCTTTTTCCCCCCCATCTCAGGAAGCCGTAGCTGTAAAGTTTTAGACACGAGTTTCCCTAACCTTATAATGGATTGAAGTACTGTTGCATTGTTTAGTTTTCTCTCGCTCGCTCTCTGCGCAAAGATGCCTGGGAGCAGCAGGCAGTACTTTTCGAGAGAGCCGAAAGTGGTGCAAGAGCCAGTCTTTTTTATTTCTCTGCTTTATCAGGGCTCTTTTTGTAGATAAAGCCCAGCAGGAACTCATTAGCATAATAGGCCACACCCAACAACAGAAACTCATTAGCATCTCAAGCCACACTCCCTGACAGCACAGCATATTGGCATATTAGGCCACCCCCCCATGTCACCAGAAGTGTGCTCATCCAGCCACACCCACCTTTTGCTTGTTATTCTGTTTACCTTGCTTGTTGTCAAAACCCAGGGCTTTTTTGTAGCAGGCACTCCTTTGCATGTTAGGCCACACACCCCTAATGTAGCCAATCCTAATGAGTTTCTGCTGTTGGGTGTAGCTTATTATGCTAAGGAGTTCCTGCTGGGCGTGGCCAACTTGGAAGCCAGCCGGAACTCCGTTCCTGTGCGTTCCTGCCCCAAAATAGCCCTGTTTATAGCCCTCCTTTCCTTTCTTGCTGAGGCATGAGACAGATTACGGAATTCAAAGCAATGTCATAGGAACGGTATACGAGGAATGCGAAAATTGGACTGCAGTGAGCTCGTGGTGTGTGTATTCATTCCCGTCCCCTCTCGCCCCACTAATGCTTCTGGTAAGATGGGTATTGAGGGTAGGGAGGCCAGCCTCCAGATGGGACCTGGGGATCTCCCAGAATTACAGCTCATCTCCAGACTAGCATTAAATTCCTCTGGAGAAAATGGATGCTTTGGAGGAGGATGGACTCTGTGGCATTGTACCCCACTGGTCCCTGTCCTCCCCGGACTCCACCCCCCAATCTCCAGGAGTTTCCCAACCTGGATCTGGCAACCCTACCCTCCAACCCCTGCTGGTGGCCAGGGGGGAACCTGGCAGCCCTAGTTGTGGGCTGTTGTTGTTTTTGCTTTTTTTGTTTTTTGGTAGCACTTCAAATACCAGCAACACTTGTTTCAGCAGAGAGGACAACAGCAAGGCAAAATAATAGTGTGTGCAAACCACAGGCAACTATCACTGTATCCAACAATTAAATCTGAAGGTATTTCAGGCACTTTCCAGTGTGATTTTCAGACAGAAACTAGGAATTTTGCTGGGACCGAATTGGCATTGAGGAGAAATCTGTTCGACCCAATTGCTAGTTTCTCCCTGAAAATGAAATATTTAGCACTCCGCCCAACGGGGGGAGGGGGGGGATGTGCACCTTGGGGGGG
>NW_015170899.1:574271-580066 GCF_001447785.1 Gekko japonicus | reverse complement strand
GGATGTGCACCTTGGGAGGGGGGGCTGGTATTTTTCAGACCTGGATATCAGGAAGCCAAAAGTATCAATATTCCTGGTTATCTGAGTTCCAAATACCAGTTTAGTTTTCGGATCCAGGTTTTTCTTAGGCATGTGATATCATTTGTCTCCATTATACTCCATGGGGAATCTTTCCAGGGGGCTGGAGGGTCTTTTTAAAGTTAATGGTGCCAAAATTGCAGCAGAGCTGCTGGTGCCTGTCCACTAACTAACTCCCAAGTTGCAAGAGAATTGGACCAAGGGATCCAATTCTATGGGCCCCCAAACAAGGTGCCCCAAGCCAAACAAAGTGAATTCACACACCACAAGAATATCACACAAACCATTTTCAGCTCTCTTACATGACAGTCCTTTGCAGACTTATGGCCATTCATCTCAACAGATTTAAAAGGATGTAACTCCGTTTAGGACTGCACTGTTGAAATCTGTTGCCTGTCCCCACCATTGCCTTCACTTGCCCTCTCTCAGTAGCTCTCATTCCAACCGTGTTCATCACCATTAAGTCTCCCAACTAGGCGGCACCATTTTCCCTTGGAGGCCATTGCCCTTCCTTCCTTCCTTCCTTCCTTCCTTCCTTCCTTCCTTCCTTCATCACTTAGGTTGACCTTATCAATTTACATATCATACAGGCGGGGAAAGATGGTGGCATTTTAGACAGTGATAGTGTCACTGATGGTAAGAGAGGGCTATAGAAAGGATGGGCAAGTGAAGGAGTGGTGATCGTATATAATCAGTGAATGGGGTGACATCAAAGGACTGCTTAGTCTATCCGAATTAAGGGCAAGTTAAGGTGGAGGGTAAGCAGGGGAGTGCAAATTAATAAAAGTTTTTTGTGTTGTGGTTGTTTTTACTAGGAGTCCTGAAAATTATAAAAAGGGAGAGGGCTTTTTTCTGGCAGTGTTGGAAAAGGTTGTAAAACTATATTTTCAGCTCATCTGTTTTCAGTTATATCAGAAGCTGTTATCACCAGACTTAGTGCTGCTTCACAGAATAGAATGGCACATATAGACAGGCCACCTCTGATATTTTTTCACTGTGAGCCCTATTTCTTAGGCAGCTGCAGCTGATCTAAATCTCATCCGTGTATTTATGAAGTTTATTATGGGGGTGGGGCTCCATTAGAGATCACTTTCCATTCTATGGTAGGATCCTTTTGGAGCTCCTCACAATTGCCTGGGGATATCACCATCTTGAATAGCCAGTCCTCAAACAAAGAAACTTCAAATGGAAATTACAATGTGAGGTTGCTGAACCTGGGTCCATTCACAAGTTCAGAAGCTGTATAGGGACATAGGATTCTTATCTCAATGCAGATACTAATTTTCTGCCCCCAAGCATTTCCCCTCTGTTCTAATCCAGTTGATTACAATTTGTGTTGTACCTTCGTTGCCCCAAAACTAATTTTTCAGGGAACAAGCAGAGTTGGCCCAGATTAGTATTTGTATGGGAGACCACCAAGGAATACCAGGTTTGTGATGCAGAGGTAGGCAACAACAAACCATCTCTGAACATCTCTTGCTTTGAAAATCCTACCGGGTCACCATAAATTGGCTGCGACTTGATGGCACGTTACACAGAGAGAGAGACTCCCCCTTCCACACATATATTTCTACACACCAGCACAACTGGTCTCTTATCCTGGGAGAAGATCTAGTAGAACGTGGACAGTGCAATCCTATACATGCTTACTTAGAAGCAGAGGTCATTTCGGGGGGGATCACGGGGGATCGCAGTTTCCCCGGGTGAGGTACGGGGGCGGGGCACATGACGAAGCCCCACCCCCTGCTTCCGGCCGCCCCGCTTCCGGCCCTCATTCAGCCAGGAGGAGGCAAGAGAAGAAGGAGGGTAAATTGCTTCCTCCCTGCCTCTCCCCACCCCTGCCTGCCTGGGCCCAGGGAGGGCCTTTGCGGGGCTTCCTTGCACTCCCGCCGGCCTTGCAGGTCCACCGCCGGGCCCCTCATGGGGCTCGGCAGTGGAGCTGCAAGGGCGGCAGCCGGGACCGTTGGGGGCGGGGTGTGTGGCCTTATGACACACTTCTGGTGATGTCAGGGGGGTGTGGCCTTATGACACACTTCTGGTGAGGTCAGGGGGTGTGGCATATGCTAATGAGTTATGCTAATGAGTTCCCCTAGCTCTTTTTCTATGAAATGACCCTGGCTTAGAAGTAAGTCCCACTTAACTCAGAGGGGCTTATTTTTCGATCAGTAGGCTGCAATCCTGTGCACAGCACTGCATCCTGAACAGCGCTATGCCCTTCTAATTCCCTAGAACTCAATGGACTTCGAAAGACTGTGTCTCTCCTTAGGCATCGACTGTCAGCCTGACACGCATGGGCAATGGAGAAATGCTACACGCAACACTTACTCTCGTCCTTTGTCTATTTTTAAATGTCTCAATCTATTGGGCTCGCCTGCATTCCTTGAGAGACCATTCCGCAGTCTAATAGATCTCAGTGCAATGTAATTTGGTGTCAGAATATATCTTTAGAGGTAGAGATGTATTAGCAAGTGGGAAGATTTATTTCCCCTCTGTTTCTACAAAAGGAGGGAAAGGGCCATTCCTTCTCCCTCCTCTGCATCTGTCACAGGAATTTGAGTTCATATTTCTCACCAGGGAACAATAACTACACACCCCTAAACAAAAAGTGGAACATTTCACAGCAAGGGTGACCTTTGAAGCCATTTACCTAAAAGAGTGCTTGAGTCAGAATTACGGGGCGATACCCATTCCTGGAGACTTCCGTGATTCACTCTCCTAATTTGCTAAGCCTGACTCCCCATTTTTTCCCCCTAACGTTAAGCTCAAAGCAATCCATTGTATATTTCTCCTCTCGTGGTAAAATATAATGCCAATGTAATTAATACTATTGACTTGCTCGCATACATTACAGAAATTCACAGCAGTGTCAAAAGGCAGTGGGTTATTATGGATGAAAATACCTTGGGTAAATAACGCGCGAATAGTAAGGACTAGGGCAGCTCTTTAGTGTACAGCGGGCAGGTGTGGTTTTAAAATGTGTTCTTTGGAGACAGTAAGGAGTTTTGCGGAATGGCAAGCCCAAATCGAGGCTTGGGTGGGGTCCGTCAGGACAGATGGTTTGAGACATGCAAGCTGGAGTCAATGCTCCCTCTAAGCTGTGGAGTCTTGTGAGCAAAGATTCCACATTGTGAGCTACTGGCATTAACATTGTGAGCGATTTGGCTACTCCATAAATTAGTTTGCTCTGGAGCCCTCCTTCCATCAATAGATGATTGACTGGTAATTCTGGAGGGGTAGCCATATTAGTCTGTAGCTGCAAAATACCTGAGAAGTATATATTCTGCTGGGGTCCATCCATGTAAACATCTGTCACTGGTTCGGCACCTTTTAGTCAGTTGTAAGGGTTCTCTAACATTTCATATCTAAAGAAGATGATGTAGGAATCCGCACTGATACTGAGGTTGCCGAAACTATTTTAATTAGGTTTTAAATTCTAATATTTTGTTTTTGTATATTTTGTATATTCTGTATTCTGTATGTTTGTTAAAACTTTTATTATAACTATGTGTATTATACGGCTGGTCTAGCAGCCATAACGAATTCTGAAATCCTGATGTGGGAATTCAATGAGAATTTCAGATATTTCAGCCACATATACATAAGAACATAAGAGACGCCAATGTTGGACCAGGCCAAAGGCCCATCCAGTCCAACACTCTGTGTCACACAGTGGCCAGAAATACCAGTGCCATCAGGAGGTCCACCAGTGGGGCCAGGACATTAGAAGCCCTCCCACTGTTGACCCCCCCAAGCACCAAGAAGACAGAGCATCACTTGCCCCAGAGCCCCTACCTTGTGGCTAATAGACACTGATGGACCTCTGCTCCATATGCTTATCTAATTCCCTCTTGAAGCTGTCCATGCTTGTAGCCGCCACCACTTCCTGTGGCAGTGAATTCCATGTGTTCATCACTCTTTGGGTCAAGAAGGACTTCCTTTTATCCGTTCTAACCCGACCACTCAGCAATTTCATTGAGTGCCCACGAGTTCTTGTATTGTGAGAAAGGGAGAAAAGTACCTCTTTCTCTACCTGCTCTATCCCATGCATAATCTTATAAACCTCGATCATGTCTCCCCTCAGTTGTCATTTCTCCAAGCTAAAGAGCCCTAAGCACTTTAACCTTTCCTCATAGGGAAAGTGTTCCAACCCTTTTATCGTTCGAATTGCGCTTTTCTGCACTTTTTCCAAAGCTATAATATCCTTTTTAAGGTGTGGTGACCAGAACTGCACACAGTAATCCAAATGAGGTTGCACCATTGATTTATGTAGGGGCATTATGATATTGGCTGATCTGCTTTCAATACCCTTCCTAATAATCCCCAGCATAGGACCTCACTGGGACCTTACCATCAGGAGCACACTCTATCCGTGGATTTTTGTGGGCACCATCATTTGTGGATAGGGCAATGCATGGATTTGTACAAAATAGCTGCGGTAAAGATGAAAAACATTTAGCGTTGCTACCTCTGAGTTAGGAAATTCCTGGAGATTTGGGGATGGAGCTGGCAAAGGGTGAGGCTTGGGGAGAGGAGGGACCTCAGTGAAATGTAATGCCATAAAATCCTGCCTCCAAAGCAGCCATCTTCTCCAGGGGAATTGATGTCTGTAGTCTGGAGAGCGGTTGTAATTCTGGGAGCTCTCCAGGCTACACCTGGAGGTTGGCAACTTAGGAACATTGGAAGTAGTTGCTAGGTTCCTGGCACCTGTGGTTGTAATATCTGGAAATAATGTCTAAGCCTGAAGCCGTGATGCTGTCAGCAAGCTGCCATGGTGTTCTGTGTTGCTGGTACTTCGGTACAGTTGTTCCCTCCCCCTCCTCCTCCCCTGCCTGTGAGCTGTTATTGTACTCTGCTGTAATGCATAAGCCAAACAACTGGAGGTCGTCTTGTGGGAGTTTGCTTCATTGCCAGCTTGTTGCTTTTAGAGCCTGAGAACTGCACCTGTATTATGTCTGAAGATAACTTGGTTCTCAGGGAAAGGGCGCGCAACCGTTTCCTCTCGCCCGCCAGCGGGAAAGTGACCCATTGGGTCTGTACCTGTTTCAAATCCCTTTATTATGCTTGCCCTTACAGTTTGTAGCCAGTTCTAACAAAGAACGTGTTTGAGTGTCTTTCCAATGCTTTGAAATAAATTTTGCTTTTTTTGAAAACGTGGATTTATTCTCGATGCTTGGGGATCCAACATATTGTTAGAACTCTCTTTCTCCTATCGTCCCGAATCTGACACGATCATGAGCGGGACAGAGGGAACAGTACCTACAACGGAGGGGGACACGGGATCGGTCCCTACAACCTCCACGGCATTGATCACCACGACCACCATACCCACGTGCGGGGCGGTGGGGGGAACGATTCCCCGGTTACCTGCGTACCTTTCTTGGCCGCCACCAACACCTTCGCGATGGGGCCCGAGGACGGTACCGGCGCAGGAGGATTGGACTTTGTACAATGCCAAGGGCACCAGAGAGGTGTACTCCCGCAGAGGAAGTGGACTTCGGGAGAGTTTGTTTGACAAAGGCCTTTACCCCGAACCAGAGAGACCAGCGGTAGCTGGGATGGGTCAGCGGGAAGTGGAAGACTGGATGTATGAACCCCTTGGGGAAGGGGCCCGAGCGGGGTCCCAGGAGGGAGCGTCGGCCCCTCCAAGCGAAGGGGACTACGAGCCGCCACCGACATACCGGCAATCCGAGCGCATCTCGGAGGAGGGGACGGGTGAG
>NW_015170899.1:573829-573960 GCF_001447785.1 Gekko japonicus | reverse complement strand
TGTTTCGGCGTTCTCTTCTAAAGACAATGACTTTATTTCCTCACTGACTGACTGTGTGCGGAGCCCAGAAGGCTTAGTTTACTCGGCTGATAAACTGTATGTGCCTTTTTCCCTCCGCAGGGAGATCATGG